>NW_024412397.1:26260608-26314418 GCF_014898765.1 Herpailurus yagouaroundi | reverse complement strand
CCTGCAGCACCAGCTCTGCTGGCCTCACTCCACAGAAAGAAAAATTCAGGGATCCTTCTACCGGTGCAGAAAGCACCTGGGATGGGGAAAGGAATCAGCTGTCCCAGAGCACTAGCTAAGTGGCGGCCTCAACTTAAACACATGATCACCATTGGTTCTCAGAAGGCCAAGAATGGTTGCTGAATCAACTGTCCAAGGTCACCACTTGGAGGCTGGGGAGGCTGTCCAAGGTCACAGATCCAGGAAGTGCCATGCCTGCAATTCAAACCCAGGGGCCAAGTTGACTCTTGAGTCTGTGTTGTCCTCGACTGGCCCTCTGGAACCAGGTACACCCAGGCAAATGGAGGTGTGTACTCTCCTCAGATGTTTTGCGTTCTGCACCATTGCTCGGCCTCTCCTCACCTCCGGGGTTGGATCCTGTTCTCACCTCTGGGGGTGTGATTTAAAGCAAAGGCAAGGCCAAGACCCAGACCATTCCATTCTTGTTTCTTTGCAGGTGGCATGCATATCACGCAAGGAGCAAAACAGCATTGACAACAAAAGGTAGGCAAATGGGAAAGTGCTGAGTGGGTAGACTCCTGTACTATTTCATGTTTTGTAAACCTAGGAAATCAGTCGGATGCTGAAGCATAAAAATAACACACTGCTTGAACCAATGAGGCGTAGATGCCAAGAGGGACAAACCAGGGGGAAGAGTCAGGTGTGCCTAAACATGTTCCTTTGGTAGGGGGGTACTGGACTGGTGCCCAGTTGCTAACCAGACTGCGGCTGTGCACCTGCTGTCTCCTCCTAGAAGGGAGAGGAGGACACGCCCCCATACCCTTTGGTACAAGGATCAGATGAGCCGCTCTGCAGGGCATCACTGTGGACGTGCTTTGCTTTCCTTCCATAGCTTGGCTCATGCTGAGCCTGAAGCTCGGAAGACATGCTCTCTACTCAAAACGAAATCTCACTCATCTTTTCAAGGCCTGCTTCAAGCCTCACCTCCAGTGAGAAGCCATTCCAGGCTCCTTCTGCCCTCTAGACTTACCCGCCATTCCGGCCCCCTCCTCCTCCCATCAATCTGCCCTCTCTGCCTTGCCAAACTGCTGGGACTTTCAGAATTTGCTTTTTTCTCTCTCATCTGGGACCTTTGTACCCGTGTAGCTTTTCTCAGATGCCTACCCCTGCCTCTGCCTTTGTTTAAAATCTCCAGGAAGCCTTCTCCTACCCCCCATCCACCCTTGATCCTGGTTGTGGGCTCCTGCTGAGGGTTCCCTAGCACTTTATGCTTATCCCTATGCTAAGTGTCGTCTTATTCCCTATACTTTCATTGACTGTGGTCCTTACACTAGACTTTGAGCTCCTTGAGGGCAGGGACTAAGGGTCTTACTTGTCGTGGCATTCCCAGACATGTCCCCCCCTGTGGAAAGTGCTCACCAAATGTTATATGAATTAATAAATGGATTTCCACTGCATTATACTATGTCACAGTTCCTCAGATGAGTTTATAAGCTCCTTGCCTGGAGGAATGTACAGCATCGTGTATTTCTCATGAAGGCCTCTCTGTCCCAATCTTGGTGCCTGGCACATAGTAGGTTCTTAGAAAGCACTGGTGATTTGGTTAAGTGATTACTGAATTACCCACTGCACTGAATTCCCCCAGCCACCAGGTATCCCAACGCAACCCTTAGCATGGCCAATGGAAAATTAATCGGTTGCAAAGTGCATATCTAATTACAACATCCCGCCCCTGCCACAGAGATGTTCAAATGTTAATTATAACATATGCATCTCAATAACAGACGTTAGCACTGAACGCAGCATTAATAACGCCGCTTGGACCGCCCAGTGTATACACAAAGCTTCCTTTTATCTGCCATTAGGACAGACTTTGCACTTTTAGTGCGGAAGTCCTCTTCTTTAAAGCGTTCCTGCTCCCGAAACCAAACGTCTCCCTGTAAGCTTGGACCGCGCCTAAGCCCCCCGTTCCCCCAACACAGAGGTCCGCACTCAGGGCCGCGCCGCCGTCGCGGGGTGAGAGCGTTGGCCGGCGGGTTTCGGCGAAGCCAGGCTGGACTGTCTCGGCTGTCTCGGCGGCATCCCCGGGGTCCCGGCGGCGCCCCGCTCTCCAGGGCCCGCCATCCCGGGAAAGAAAGGCGAACTACATTACCCAGCAGGCCTCCCGCCGCCCTCTTTCCTTTCAAGTCTTTGCACGTGGCCGGAGGGGAGGGAGGGGCCGGGACGTCACTCTCCTACATTCTCTTTCCCTGTGTCAGAGCAGGGATCGTTTTTTTTTTTTTTTTTTCCTTCCTCTACTCCCTCCCCCCCACCCGCCCCTCCCTCCCTCTTTCCCTTCCCTCCCTCCCTCCCCTCTCGGTTGGGTTTGTGCGCTGGGGCGCCGGATCCCCTCCGCTGCCGGGACGCGCGGAACTCGAGGCAGGAGTAGGCTCTCTCGAGCCTCCTCCCTCCCTTCCCCTTCCCTGTCCCCTTCCCCCACCCCCGACACGGGCTCGGAGCGGCGGCCGGAGGAACCCAGAGGTGAGCATCCCCCCGCCCGCCCCCCTCTTTTAGTCAGTACAGCCTGCGGATCGATTCGGGGACCCGCCAGGAGGGCTGCGTGACGTGCGCGTGCTGATAGATAAATCCGAGAAAACCGCCCCAAACAATTAACCCCCTTCCCCCTCCCTGCGCCCCCGGCCGCCGGGCGTCTGCGCCCATGCTCAGACCCCTTCTCTGTCGCGGACCGCACTCCACGGTCTCGCCCCCTCCCCAGGTTCGCCCCTTCCCCTCAGGGCTCCCGGCCCGAGTGGGGAGTCGTAGCCCTGGGGCTCCCGGGAGGAGGGGGCTCTCGGGGGCGCATGGCTGGAGCCCGGCTGGCGCTCGAGCCGCGCGGTGTAGCCGCTGTCATGTGCCGGGTTCCGAGCCGGGGGGAGGAAGAAAGCGAGCGTGATTGCTCTCCCTTTTGTTTTGAAGCCCGCATTTGCTGCATCAAGCAGTTGCTTTAGTACCAGCCAAACTTGCAGCTGTTCTGACCGCGCTCCGGCGAGGTAGGGAGCGCGGCCCTGCGTGGCGACTCCCGGCCGGAGGCTGCTGCGCTGGCGGCTGCCTGAGGGACCCCGAGAGAGTGTCTCCACGCAGCCCCTCCCTCCCGCGGTGACTGATTGTGTCTGTGGCAGCGGCCGTGCGAGGGTGTGTGCGCGCCCGTCACCGCGAGCGCGGGGATGTCTGTCGTCTAGACAGGCGGCACCCTCCCTCCGTCCCCGGTGAGCCCGCGGGCCGCGGGGGGCGCGGGGGATGGGAGCAGATGAGGAACCCGAATCGGTGGAGCCATTGCGGTTGCAGCTTTAGACATTCCCTACGGTGGTGATTCTGTTGGCTTTTTGTTATTATTCCTGTCGCCACGGTGTGATTGGGCCTGGGGAATAGATCCTTCAGGCGGAGCGGGGGTTAAGTTGACAGGCTCTGAAAAGCCAGCTCGCGGTGGCGAGTGACCCGAACGTACGCGGCGTGGGCTCCGGCTCGGGCTCTTCAGGACGAGGAGCAGGTGACTGTCCTGGACGCGTCGCGGGTCGTGGGGGCAGGAAGGACAGGGGGCGGCGGTTCGGTCTGCGGCGACCGAGGTCTGCCCTCCCCCCGCCCCCCCAAGGGCCGCGGGCCCCAGCCTAGGTGCATCTGGAGGAGGCGGCCCGGGGACGGCGGGTGTGACTTGGGTTATGTCTTTCGACTGACGTTAAAAGACAATTGGGGGTCGGCGTTGGCTCTTGGGTTTCGTAGAGTTTTCGGGGTTGAGGCTGGGGGGCAGGTGTGAGCCGGGAGGGGGTGCGGCGTGTAAAGGGGAGGGATGGCTGGCGGCGGCCTGTGTGTCCCTACCGGAGGAGCGAGGCGTCGCCTCCCCCGCCCAGCTGTTTGTGTGTGTACACACCGCTCTGGCACGTATGGGGGGGGGGCGGGGCGTGGGGGGGGGGACAGACCGCGGTGTAGTGGGGACACGCGTGGGCCCGACTACCCGGTGAATCGTCCCGCCAGCCCCCTCGTGGTCCCAGTTGGGCTCCTGGTCGTGTGTGTCCGCGCACGCGCGCGCCGGGTTACTTGGACAGGGGGTCCTGCGGCTGTACGACCCGGGAGCCCCTGCAGTTGCGTGTGTGCGGGGTTGGCGAGGGAGTTCCGGGCGCGCGGTGGCGCGGGAGACAAGCCTTGCGTCCCTCCGCGTCCCCGACGCCCCCTGACCCGCCGGGCTGGCAGCCTGCTCGGCCGGTGGGGTGCAGGGCTGGGAGGGGCCGCGGGCGCGCGCGTGTCGCCGCCCCCCACCCTCCCAACACGCTCGGGTTGACCCTTGCTCCGGGGCGCTCTGTGGGTGCGCGTGCGCGCGCACCCGCCTCTGCCTCGCGGGCCCCGGACAGAACGAGCGCGCTCTGCGCACCCCCTTCCAGTTTTTCGTCCTGGAGACCGTGGGGGCCGGAGGCTGCCCTGCCCGCCCGGCCCCGGCCCCGGCCCAGCCGGGCGCTGCTGCCTGCGCTGCTACCCGGCTGCCCTGCTTGCCCGCCCGCCTCCGCCGCCGTCGCTTTCTGGGTCCCTGAGGCCGGGGGGATTATCTCCTGGGCTAGGGGCGGGCGCGCACTGGGAAGAAGCCGGTGGAGCTGCGGGCCCCGCGGCGGCTGGAGTCTCGGGAGGGCGAAAGTGACACAGCACGAGCGCCGCCGCCGAAGCTGGAGGAGAGAGGAAGGAGCCGCCCAGAGCACGGGGAGGGGCCGCGGGCTGTCCGGGCCCGGTTCCTCCTGCCCGGCCCGGGGTCTGAGCCGAAAACCTCAGGAATCCCGGCTTCGAGCATGCTCAGCCAGCGCGAGGAAATTGCCAGGCTTTCAAGAAAACCCAATTGTACAGGAACAGAATGCACCGAACGAACGTTAGCGGTGCAGTCCCCCCCACAGGACGCACTCGGGTTGCCTGAGGAAACTCCCTTTGAGTATTTGAAACAGGATTCGATTTACACACAGATCATCTCCTCTGCTGTGTCAAGTGACTGTCCTAGATAATGTACGCTGGTAGGCAGTAATTTTGTAGCGCATTCTGGGGTAAGGTGTCATCGGTGATTAACAGATTGCTGTAAATAGCGTGTTTGTTTGACTTTACAGAGCGTTTCCCCCTACCCTTGAATCATCACAATTTCTTAGCAGGGTCCTGTGATGTAGGCGGGTAGTAACCCCATTTTACAGGTGAGCACACTGAGGCTCAAAAAGTGCCATGTGAGTCCCCCAGGGCCCCTCAGTGGGGAAGGGCTACTTTCCCCCCCTCTCTGTGATCCTGTAATTTCTCTTCGCAGCCTATGGCTTTTAATTTAAATAATGGTCATTTTTTTGGTATCTGTGTTTGAGGTTTTTTTGAGAGTAGGTCTTGGCTCCCCCAGGAAGTCCTGAGCCTCAGAAAGGGCGTAAATTATAGTGGTATTTATTCTTTGTCAAAACACTTTTTATTTGCCACCAGACCTCATGAGAATAGTCATTAAAGACAGAAGTCTGCATTGCTGGTTATTACGCATCTGATAATTTGCTAATGGCGAAAGGTTATCAGCTTTGATACATCCATTATACCAGAATCACACCTGCATATAGTAAATACATATGGCATACATGTTTATGCAACGCATGTCTGTATTCGTATGGGTGTGTTTGGGTGTGTTGTTCATGGACCCCGTGTCCTTGCTGAGTCCAACGTTTATTCTTTAGGTACTGATTTCAAAACCATTGGTTTAACGTGTAGATCCCTGAGAAACCCAGGGTTCATCCCAGGTGATACTGTTCCCTGCCCCCCTGCATCCCCAGGGATAGGGAAGCCCTGAAAAGAGCAAAGAGCTCCCACATGCCTGTAGGTACTTTGAAGAGTTCGTGTACAGGAAGGTTCTCAGACCCAGCCTGGAGAGTTACCAGGTTTGGCCAACTAATCAACCACTCATTCACAAATAGAGACTGAGCACCTCCATGTTTCTGTATCTTCAAGTGCATGCAAAGGAAATTGAACATACAGTCCCTGCCTGCCAAAACCATATTCTATCTGTGGAGATAAATGTAGGATTTTAAGTCCAGCATATGTTTATTGAGCACCTACCTTGGGCTAGATACTGTACTCTGTTTGGGGCACACAAAGATAGTATAGTAGAAACAGCTAAGTTGTAATGCAATAAAACGAGTGATTCACAGCCTACGGGAGAGAACAAATCATAAATACTTTAGAGCACTCACCCTGGGACTTAGTCAACTTCACATATGTTGGTTGGAAGTGACTCCTGATGCCAGTTCCAATTCTAGAGCAAAAGCAGGAGGGAGCAACAGAGGAAGAAGGGCTTTCTGTCCCTTGTTACCCTGGACTTCAGGCTTTTTGTAACCTCCCAGGTGGGCCTGGAGGTATGTCCTGAGGTGGACGTTAGGCAGCTAGTGGGAAATGACCCTAAAGTCAACCAACAGGTTACTCTGCTGGGCAGTGAGGAGCTGACAAGTTCTTCTCCCTGGTCCTGCCCCAGCTCTGCGGGGCTGTGATGGGCTGGGGTAGGCTATCATCAGTGATGCGCTGTGGCTTTGGTCAAGGTCTCACTCAGGCCCTTCCTGGGTTTAGTAGTTTCTGTCTTACAGGTCTGTGTAGATGTCTTAACGTGAGTCTGCTTCGTATCTGTTCGTTCCCCACCTCGCTTCTGGGGTCCCTGACACTGTCCTCCAGTTTCATCTCGGTTTGGGGGTTCACTGCCCTTGTTTTAAGGTTCTGTTGTTTGCAGTTCAGATGATGAAGGAGGAAGCAGGAGGTGGTAGGTAGGATGGAGAGAGAATCCTGAGCCCAGAGAGAGAACAGGAGGCTCAAACAGACGGGCAAATCGCAGTTTTTGGGCATTTTCCAAATGTGGTGGCATTTCTGCATAGCTTACCCGATAAACGTGGCGGCTTCTTTCGATGCTCTTTTCGGTGGGGGGGATCCTCTACCTCTCAGCCTCACAGCCGACTCACGGTCACCTGAGCTCAGTTGTTCACATTCAAGCCTTACTCTCCTGCCCTCCTGCCTCATCCTGCACACAATTTAGAACAGCGCTGTGATGGGGGCCTTCTCCCTGAATTATCACCATGCTGGCTATGACCTCTGCCTCTGATTTCTGAATTAAACCCAGGCCAAAGCTGTGATTCAGAACAGGGGGGGAAACAGATAGGTCTTCGGATCCTAGGCACCCAGAGCTGGGACGGGCCCTCCTAATAAGCTGATCTCTGTGTGAAGGCCCCGAAACCTAGCGAGGTGAAATGACGTGCCCAAAGTCACCAGGAGCCCTTGGCAGAGTTGGACAAGAAATTCCAGATTTTGATACCTCGTTCAATCTTCTTTTTCTGTGCCTTCTGGAAAAAGCGGGGTTCTTACTTGCCAGAGAGAATGCTACATCTTCTGTATCTCCTCTGGTTCTGGGAAAGGCTCTGGAAGCCCTCTCTTAGTCTTGAACTTCCTTTCCTTTGAGACTGCCCTTCCCTGCCCTATCTTTCATCTTCGGCATCCAGGAATCTGGATGAGGACATATGTTTGTGAGAAGTGGCAGGCCTGGGGGCTTTCCAGTGCACTTCAGTTTAGTCCCTTCCCTTGGCCGGGTCCTTAGGTCCCGAAAGTGTTTGCAAAGCTGGCATACATGAGCATTTTTCTAGGAAGGGGACTCACAGATTTCATTTGACCTCCCACCTGACTCAAGTACGGACAGGAACTCCTGGTGGGGCTGGTGGGGGTGGATAGGGGGTTGCCGGGCAGTGGACGCTGCACTTGATTTGGGTTTATAGTTTGCAAAGTATTTCCTGCCTGGGATAGCATCTGCCTTTTATCTTAGCCCCGCGGAGCTGTTAGCGTTATTCCCATTTTGCATACGAGTCCTCTGAGCCTCCATGGTTAGTGACACGCCAAGTCACGGGGAAGTTGTAAGTTGTAGAACAGGGATCTGAACCCAGGTCTTCAGACTTCAAATCCAGCGCCTAGGGCTAGGATGTCACATCGTGTCACATCATCATTACAGTTTTGTGAGTGGAGTGCTTCCAGGTTTCTAGAGCTTTTTATGTTCACTGTCGGCTCATATCCAGCATGGAGTCAGCCCCAAGTGCTGACTAACTTACTCAGGGATGGGATGGATAAAGTATGGGAGGCAGTCTTCATGGCACTAACATGTGGACTGGGGCCAGCTGAGATGATTTTGTGGAAGAGGTGAATTTGGGAGTAGGTCTGAGGTCGTGGCGGACCTAGAATAGGTTTTCAGTTGGGGCGATGGCTCAAAAATGGTAAAGGAGAAATATGTGTGGTGAGCACAGTGGTTGAGAAAGTTCTGAGTAGCACGGTCAAGGGGTGCCTGTTCAAGCCTCACATCAGGGAGAGCTTCCTAAGGGAGACAACACAGGCACCGAAAGCGAATGGATGAAAAGAAATTAGCCTGGAGAGGAGCTAGAAGGGGTAAGGAACAGCGTGTGCTTAGTAGAGGAGGTCTGAGGCTGTCTGGGCAAAGGAAGGGATTGCAGCAGCAAGGTCAAGTTCAAAGGTGGAGAGGCAGACAGGAGTTTCGTGAGCCCAGCCCAGGACCTTGGCTTCTAGACTACAGGAGGAGCATGGTGGACGGGGCCGAGGCCGAACGGAGGCATGCTGCTGTGGTTCAGAAGGGAATGCGATCTGGAGCCAGGAGGCCACTGGGCCAGTGAGGCAATGACAGGTTCCATCCAGTATCAAGTCGCAGGGGATAAGGCCTGGAGCCAGGGCCTCGTGTAGGGGGATGGAGGGAAGGTTATACATTACAAACATTTGGGGACTAAAGTCTGCAGTGGTTGCTTAGCTTTGAGGAATAAAGGAGAAGTCCCCGCGACTCCCTCCTGGCTCTCTGGCCTCACTGACAGAGGCCTCACAGCCTCTCCCCGGGTGCGAACTTGTGGCCCGGAGCACAGCACGTCTGCTGAGGTTGGGGTGAGGGGGAGGACCGCGTGAGCTTGCTGTCGGACGTGTTGAATTTGAATGGCTGGTAGGTGAGGCCAGTGGAGCCGGGCTTGACCGCCCCGGGCGGGCGCAGGGGAGCAGCCCAAGGGAGGGGTGGGGGCGGGGAGCTACAGTTCGGGGAGTGAGGAAGCTCCGCTGCGGAGTGTGACCCCGGTAGACAATGAAAGACCTCTTCCTCCCATTGTCAGAGAATCCTTTGTCACGCCGGGCCCAGCCGCTGCAGCCCGGGGCGGGCGGGGATGCTGTGTCATGCGGAGGCCCAGCTGGCAGAATCCCTCGGCAGCTGAGAGCAGGCTTCAGCTGGGAGCCTTTGGAGTTGGGGGAGAAGCGTTTTCATATTTCACAGCCGTGGTGAGCGGAGCCCTGTCCCAGGCGCTCGGGCCGTGAGCCAAGGGCAGGGAGGGCCGGGCAGCCTAGCTGCTCCCAGATGTGGATGCATGAAGCCACGAAGAAGCTTTTGAGACCTGCGCAAATAGTAGAGTACGATTTCAATAGGAGAGCATTGCAGAGACTTCTCTTCCTGCCGCAGCGCATTTTTAGAGGGCCGATGCGTTTTAGGCAGAGCTCAGTGCTTGCAGCTTTGAATCTTTAGGGCCTGAGATCGTGCCTGGCACTTGGTAGGTGTCCCACCGACATGGGTGCATCTGCAGGGATGCGGCCAGACTTCGGTGTCTGGGGTGGGAGGTCAGCCAGGGACGGTTCCTGCGAGCAAGTCCAAAGAGGGTATCCCAGCACTGAGTGAGAACGTGTTTAGCACCATAGTGGAGTGAACATCTTGAAAATCTTCCAGTTACCAAGCACCTAGAAACGCTGTATGAAATATAACTAGCACCCTTTCAAAGAAGAGCTGAGCTCATAGAATGTAAGGGAAATCCCCAGGGAACTCCAAAGTGAGTGGGGACAGTCAGCTTGCACTTAGGCTAGGCCGGTCCTGGGGGGTGAGGGTGGTTGTGGGCGTGTGAGTGGCAGTTACTGGTCTCAGAACCAAGGGGGTTGAGCTCTGACAAGAGGAGACGAGACGGGAGTTGGGACAGAGGCCCTCTGCCCCTGCAGAGGTTTGCAGGCTTGGAAAAAAGGATGGACTAGATGTCAGCCAGTTGGCATGGAAGTGGAGGAGGGGGAGCTTGGCGGTCTTGGCCTGGATTTGGCGTGGGGAAAAATCGACCCTGGGAACTAGAATACCTCAGGCCTGTCAGGGCTTTGGATGTCCACGACAAATGTGGTCTAGAGTCCCCAAGAGGAGGGGTTAGCATATAAAGCCTATATGCTTTATATATAAAGCATATATATATATATATATATATATATATATATATATATGCCCCCTCTAGGGGCCAGGGGCCCCCGTCCCATGGCTCTAAACTCCCAGGGGCACCAGGAAGGTTCTGGGACTCCTCACCCTTCACTAACGTGAGTCTCCTCCACTTTGGGGAGGTGCTGAAGGACCCAGGTGGCCTGAGTGAGTGAGTGAAAAGGAGGAGGAGAGAGGCCCCAATGGGAACCTTTCTGAGATGACTACATACTTTGGGAGGTGGGTGCAGGGCTGTGAAGGGCTCTTCCTGCCCCACGGCCTTATCTCTTAGCAGAAGCCTGTAGACGAGCCTGTCCAGGAAGACCAGAATGTTCTCCCCTGCCATTTAGTCAGGACAAGTCCTTACAAAGGCTTCGGTCTGGGTTCCCCCTAAGCGTGCCCTCCGCAGATTCTAACTGCTACTGGTCCCCCAGACCATGCACCGCATCGTTTCCTGGTGTTCCTGTAAACTTGGAGACGCCTTCGAGTTACCCAGTCCATCTCCTAGCTGGTGTGGGTATCTGGGAACCCTGACTATCTCGGCACTTTTTCCAGTGCTTTCTTCGACCAGGAGCATACTGCTCTGTGAGGCAGCCCCTTCCCTCATTCGAAGGCTTTTGCTGCTGGAAAGGCCTTATATAAGTGTCAAGGAGCACCCTGCCCATTCCCCACCCCCCCCCCATCACCCCTTTGGCTGTTATGAGAGATGTTTTCCAGGCCTCTCACCATCCCGTTGGCTTCCCTGGAAGGGCCTTAATTTGTCAAGCTCTGATTCTGTGAGAAAGCATCCAGCCAATTCGCCTTCTAACTTACTGAGCAGAGAGGGAGTTTTTGCAGATGGGTGTGATATTAGCTGAGCCGGCTGCATAGGCACAGTCTGTGATGTAGAAGTTCTGAGAAGCTTTGGCTCAAAGCTTATGGGAGAAGCACACACTGCGAGTTCCTTCCTCCAGCACCCAGGATCCATTTCAGCGTCTAAGTGACTCCGGAATCGGATGCAGGGAGCTGATGTTTATCAAGTGTCTATTATGTGCTGGGCACACAGTGCTAGGCGTTCTCTGTGCGCCTCACTAAGTACAAGTAACTTCTGTGAGGGAGAGACAGAGAGGCAGAGACGTGGACATGCCTAAGGGTCGTTGTGACAGTTGAGCCCCAAAGTTATTCCGAAAGAATGTGTGTGGTTCCATCTGGAGTGGGTGGGGCTGACATTCCCAATGCCATTCCCTTTTAGGGCCTGCCTCCAGGGTAGGCAATGTCATGATCTCACCACTAGCTGAGAAGCCACAGGCCTTTGCCATATTCGTGGGTCCTTAGCTGAGATGCTTAGGAGTTTGAACCGTGACACGAAGAAAGTGTCGGCTGGAGAAGCCACATCTTGGAGTGTCACCAAATAGGATGGTATTCACAATCGGAGTGTTTCTTGGAGCTGGAGCGTATCTGCCTTGGGGGCTGTCTGCCCGGCCCTGGGCGTCTCTGGTAGAACAAGGCCTTCTGCCCCTTCGCCTGTGCGGGATGGTTGGGGTCTCTGGGTTCCGTGTCGAGTTATGAGGAGCCCGAGTTGCCTGAGCAGCGAGGTTGTGCCAGCCGGCCGGGTGTCCACGTAAGCACTGCCGGTTTCACACAGCACCCTCCGTGGACAGGGCCCAGTGGTGAGCGTGAGGGACTCTGGGAAAGCACCCAGTTTCTCCTCTTCCTCCTCCAGAAGTTGTTCCTTATGCTCACATTCTCCCGGTTTGCCTCGAACCTCTCAGCTTAAGAAGACTCTTACCTCCGTTAACATTCGGTTTGGTTTAGCAGATGTGCATCAGGCACCTGCCGTGGGACAGATGATTTCGGGGAACGTGGCAGGGTCTCCGCTTCCGTCTTCGTCCTGGTGGAGAAGACGGAATGGCCTCGTATTCACGTAATGCGGGGAGTACTGGGTAAGGAGAAAGAAAAGTGGGCTGAAGCAGCCCGCACAGGGCGACGATAATCTTTGGTCCACATGCAGACACTTTTGAGAGTGAAAGTCATGCTAATAATAATCCTGTTGGGATGTAGACACAAAAGAGGCCATCCCTGTGCCAGTGGGGGCTTATGGCCACACGGACCGGGGATGTATGCGTGGGTCACACCTGGCTCTGTCATGGGTCATTTATACTGTAGGATGATGGAGGTATAGGATGATGGAGGGCAGTGCCTGCAGAGAAACTGGCAGCTGTTGCCTCAGTTTGCTTCGGGGCTAGAGAGGAAAGCATCTTCCGTGGGGACTGGGGACTTGACATGCTGCTGGGCCTCTGTTAACAGCTGCAGGGTTCTGTGATCCATTTCACCGCGATCTCGGTTTTGGGGTTGGGGGTGCAAGTTTGGACAGATGAAAACCACCTGGTTTGTAGGATGTTTTTGGCTACAGGCAAAAGAACACCGGACTGACAGGGCTTCAAAAACAAGGCGTTTAGGGGCCCCCGGGTGGCTCAGTTGTCCGACTCTTGATTTCGGCTCAGGCCATGATCTCACGGTTCGTGAGGTTGAGCCACGCTGTCAGCACAGAGCCTACTTGGGATTCTCTCCTTCTCCCTCTGCCCCTCCTCCTGCTCTCTCTCAAAAATAAATAAATGTGTAAAAAAAAAAAAAAGTGCCACTTAAAAAATCAAGTGTATATAGACTGACAGCCGGAAGTCTGAAGGTAGGGGTTCTAGAGTTGGTTAATTCAGTGGGTCAGTAATCATTTCAAGGACTCCTTCTAACCTTACAGGCCACCACTGTCAGCATTTTGGCCTTTGTCCTCAGGCTTGTCCCCTCATGGTCACAGCACGGCTGCCCCTGCTCCATACGTCACGTTCTCATGTAACTGTATCTGAGGGCGGGCAGGAAAGTGAGTTTCTCCTTGTGTTTGAAGTTATCAAGCATGGCAACGTTCCTCAGAACCCCCGTGCTAGAATTTCTAGCAAGTCCCATTGAAGGGAAATGTGTTAATGCGCCTGCCTCAGCTCCGCGGAGGCTGAGAGCAAGTCTTGGTGCCTTCTGCCTCATCTACAGGAAGAGGTGAGGCTGCTTGCAAGGGGAGGAGAGTGATGGTCGGGTGAGCACTGATTAACGTTTGCCCTAACAAATTAAAAATATGATTTTATTTCCTTATTTGGGGGGTTGTCAGCCCTTATTGAGAAATAATATTTTATACCTCAATATGATTGGAGTCATAAAAAAATGCACCCCCTGGCTCTGGCAACTGATCTGCTTCCTTTCACTATCGTTTTGCCTTTCCTAGTAATTATTATCTCTTAACCCATGGGGACTGTTGGGGCTTAGGACCCCAGATTTCCCGCGATGCCTTCTGCGTGGCCTCAGTAGCTGCGTTCTGTGCCCCCTCCCCCCGAATAGCCCCTCTCCTTTCCCAGCACTAGGGCCAGGCAGAGAACCCTGGCGGACAGAATTGTCCAGAGGCGGGGAGCCTATGTTGCTGGTGGCCCAGACAGCAGGGCTAGAGATGCCTGAGGGGCTGAGGCTCCGGCCGGTCGATGGTAGACAGCGGTCACCTTTGAGAGTAGCTGTGAGGCTGAGAGAGGAAATTGCTCCTTAGTGTGGCGTGGATACCTTTGGTCCTGCAGAGTCAGTTCTCTTGCCTGTGCTGGTTCGGAACTCCGACCGTAGTGGAGGGTGCTGTCTTCCTGTCCCCAGACCGCTGTCCCCTTCATACAGATGAACAGCCTGGGCTGTGGCTGCCTGCCCTGTCCCCTGGGGCAAACCATCCCTGCAGAGCTCTTTCACACTCCACTCATCTGGTCAGTTTTGTCCTCCCCTCCACCCCAGCGCTTGGTCTGTGAATCTTTAGGGCACTTAGCCCTTGCCATCACTCCCATCATCCCTTGGGGCCTCATCTGATCTGTTCTCTGAGATCATAAGCACCTCAATACTGTCCTAGTCTGAGTCATCTGCGGATAGCTCATACGGCCTGCCACAGGGTCCATGCTCCATGAAAAAACTTTTTTTTCAAGCAAAGTACATATTTGCAGAGTGAGGAGAGGCAGCTTGCTCATTTTGGCCATCTCTCCAGATTTAAGACCAGTGCATCGTGGCACGGCATGGTGCCCAGATGAGCATTTATGGCTCTCTGCATAATCCTTCCTGAAGAGGAAGAAAGGTAATCCACCCTGCTGTTAGGGGTTGAGTTGTCACCCCCCCAGTACCTTGAATGTGACTGTATTTGGAGAAAAGACCCTTAAAGGGATAATTAAGGTAAAAGGAGGTCCTGTGGGCGAGCCCTAAACCAACAACACTGGTACCCTTAAAAGAAGAGGCGATAAGGACACAGGGGAGACGGGACACCTGGGAGGTGAGGACCCAGGGAGGAGGCGGCCATCTGCAAGCCAAGGAGAGAGGACTCAGAAGAAACCAGCGTGCTGATCTGAATCCCAGACTTCTAGCCTCTCGAACTGTGAGAAAATAAGTGTTTCTCGTCCAGGCTACAACGCCAGGCGTGTGGCTCCAAAACCCGGACTTTTCTGTGTGAGCGGCTGTGTTTGGGCAGCAGGGGAGACTGTCTGTCAACCCAGGGATGGGACAGGTGGTATTTCTCCCGAAACCCTTCGGGCAATTTAACAATAACTTTAAAAACCTGACATCTGTGAGGTGCTCCAGTGATAATTGCTTAGGGAGCACTTTACTTGGGTTATCTTAATTAGCCTTCACACCCTCTCTTTTATCATTGAGAAAATGAGGGCACAGAGAGGTTAAGTAATTTACCCTCAGTCACACAGCTAATAGGTGGTTTAGTCAATTTTGCTCTCATGGTGCCTCTGAAGTATCACACGTGGAGATTGACAGGCTCGGCTGAGGTTTCCTGGTAGTGATCTGACAAGGTCACTGGTCCCGGGTCTGCCGCTGGTGACCTGGGTGACCTTGGGCACATCACCTCTGGATGTTTTCTCTCAGTAACCTCAGGGATTGGATGAGGAAGTATCTAACACCCCTGATCGTCTCACTCTGAGGTTCTCAGTGCCAGGCCCAGTGCCAGAGGTAGGGATTATATGCTCAGCATGGCCTGGCACAGGAAAGGAAAAATCCCTCTGATGTCATCCTTGGCATCTGCCCACACCTAAGGTGGCAGCCCTGGGTCGGCCCGACTTGGCCATTTGGACCTCTGGCATGGCAGTTTGCTCTTTCCCTACAAAATTAATTTTTTCTTTAAAAAAAAAATTTTTTTAAATGTTTATATTGAGAGACAGAGCACGAGCAGGGGAAGAGCAGAGAGAGAGGGAGACACAGAATCCGAAGCAGGCTCCAGGCTCTGAGCCATCAGCACAGAGCCCGACGTGGGGTTCGAACCCACAGACCGCGAGATCATGACCTGAGCCGAAGTCGGACCTTCAACTGACTGAGCCACCCAGGCGCCCCCAGAGTTAATTTTTTCAATAAGGTGGAAATTATCTCCTCCCCGTGCCAGGGCCCATTCTCGATCTTTTAAGGAGGTGGGCTTTGAGTTAGATCCCTTGAACCGTTTGGGGTACGTGTTGCTGGGGAGTGATTTAAAGTGTTTCCTTCCTCTGGGTGAAACAAACGCGGCCTACTGCGGCCTTATTCATGCCAGAGAGAAACCAGCCACGGCGGCAGAGGCTGGGGAGCCCAGGTTGAGCCAAAGACTGCTGCATCCTTAGCCTGCTCTTGTTTCCACATCGCGTTTGACCCAGGTAGATGGCAGGTGAGGATAAAGGCGAGGACAGCGGGATGGCATCGTTCCGGGGTTCTGCAGGCTGAAGATGGGGCATCAGACCAGGAAGGAGGTTGGCTGGGCTGCCTGTGGGCACTCAGGGACCTGGTTTTAACCTCTGATAGCCCAGCTCCTGGTTTGTCCTCATAGGGCTTTAGTGATTTCAGTGACCTCGTTAGAGGCGAGTTTACTTAACGTATCTGTAATGGATTTCAGAACCAGAAAAGTACTAAGTGTCAAGTTTCCGGTTCCCCCACGGCCTGCTTAGGACCTCCGTAGTTCCAGAATCCCAAGCTCTGACTCTAGCATTCAGGGCCGAGAAGAGGCCCTCAGGTCCCAGTGGGTGAATGGACACAGAGCAGGTCTGATTGCTGTGGACGCGACTGTCCATTATCACGTGGTCTGTGCTGTTGTCGGCCGCATCAAGGGTTATTTTTCTCTTTATTTGTTATTCATTTATTTATTTTTTTGAGAGAGAGAGAAAGGGAGAGTGAACGAACAGGGGAAGGGCAGAGAGAGAGAGAGAGAGAGAGAGAGAGAGAGAATCCCAAGCAGGCTCCACCCCGTTGGCTCAGAGCCTGATGCGAGGCTCTGACCCATGAACCGCAAGATGTTGACCTGAGCTGAAACCAAGAGTCAGATGCTCAATAGACTGAGCCACCCAGTTATTATTCTTGGTGTTCTTGGGAAATTGGCAGGGCTAATGTGCTTTTTCCAATGGGGACATTGAGGCAAGAGAGACCAAAGTGACTTGGCCAAGGTCACATAGCACACTGTCCAGTGAGAAAACAAATCAAGGGCTGGTTCTCCATTCAGTAACCACCACCCCCCCCGCCCCCCATCGACTTCAATACCTTAAAGTAAGGCATTCAAACTATTGATGGAGTATAGGCTGATTTTCAGTTGAATATCTATGACTTATAAAAAAAAAATTAAAACTTGTACAAAATTTTAAACATTTAAATGTGCACCAAAGGAAAGAAAAAGCTAGTACATGGAACTTGTGATTTCATTATTGCTTAACAGGATGCTAAGTTTAATAAAAAGTCAGGACAGGGTCAATAATAATATTACAACCGGCAGACGAGTATGACAGACAACTCCAAGGTGGTGAATTGTGGGAAAGACTGCATAAGCAAGTTTGGGTTGGGTTTATGTCACCTGGCATTAGGACAGTTTTGAATAATACATGTCCCATTTCAGCCCAAGGCTACCTCTTCTCATGTAACAAATGTGGGTTCCTAAATATTTATTCATATGAAACATTTAGATATAGGATTGTGATTTGTATTCACAAAAGATGGTCATTAACTAAAGACAATCTTAGTAAATATTTTTTTAAAGCAAAGAGCCCTTTTATATAGTCCAGTTTCTTTCAAAAGCAAATTTAGACTTTTTTTGCAAATTTAGACTTAAAAAAATTTTTTTTTAATGTTTATTTATTTTTGAGACAGAGTGAGACAGAGCACGAGTGGGGGAGGGGCAGAGAGAGAGGCAGACACAGAATCTGAAACAGGCTCCAGGCTCTGAGCTGTCAGCACAGAGCCCGACACCGGGCTCGAACCCACAAACCGTGAGATCATGACCTGAGCCGAAGTCGGACGCTTAACCGACTGAGCCACCCAGGCGCTTCAACAAATTTAGACTTTTAAACCATGACTTCTGTTATCCAGCATTTGGATAACCAGAGACTGCTCTTTTTTTAAAGTTTATTTATTTTGAGAGAGAGAGCATGGACGTGTGTGCTAGTGGGAGAGGGGCAGAAAGAGAGAAAGAGAGAGAGAGAGAGAGAGAGAGAGAGAGAGAGAGAGAGAGAGAGAGAATCCCAAGCAGGTTTCTCAACAGCACAGAGCCCGATGCAGGGCTTGATCCCACAAACCACAAGATCATGACCTGAGCCAAAACCAAGAGTCTGATGCTGAACCAACGGAGCCACCCAGGCACCCAGATAACCAGAAACTTCTTAATTGGCACCTGAATAACTTTAACACAATGGCAGTTAATACATTTAATTGTTGGAAAGATCTTAGCACCTAATGTGCTATAATAAAGAGTGTTCTATTTGACATCCATTTCCCAACCAATAATAAATACTCTTGTATAGAGGTAACTAAGGGGTACATTTTAGATCTAACTCGTTCCAATAAACCTGTCATAGTTTTGTTTTATTTCATCTATCTATCTGTCTGTCTGTCTGTCTGTCTGTCTATCTATCTATCTTGAAGTGGAGATCACCACTTGTAACACAGGACTCAACATTTTTAGGCCAGAATAGTCTCTTCTGCCTTGTGAGCAACGGTGACCATATTTTCTGAACCAAAAATCAGGATATGCATTTGAATATTTGAAATCAGGGTTTCTCTCGATTGTCATCTTATATCTGAATTGGGACTCTAGGGTCTCATTCTCAAATTTGTTGATGTGCTTATACAAATCAAAAAGATTTTTGTGATAAAATATATTGGCCCTACCTCCTGAGACGTATTTTCTCTTTTTAGTTTCCTCCCAAATATCTTAGCTCCTATGTTCCCAATACGATGTGTGTATGGGGTTTCCCCACCACCAAACGATTCTCTGACACCAGCTGGGTATTCTGCAGTTCAGCTCAATACTGACACTGTCTATGTGGAGATAAGATCAGATCCCACAGGAGAAGGGCTCAGTCCTACAAGACACCCCCTTGCGTCAGAGATAAGGTCAGATCCCACAGGAGAAGGGCTCAGTCCTGCAAGATATACACATCCCCTTCCCTGCCCCAGAGATCCCACAGGTTAAGGGTTTAGTCATTTAAGACACCTTCCCCCAACGCACACACCAAATTCAGACGCCTCTGACTGGCTACAGATTGGAGGTTCCAGTGACCCCACTCCTTAGGTTTGATTAATCTGTTACAGCGGCTCACAGAACTAAAAGGATGTAACTCAGGAACAGCCAAACGGAAGAGACGCGTGGGACAAGGCATGTAGAAAGAGCAAAGAGCTCCCATGTCCCCTAGGAGCACGCTACTCTCCCCAAATCTTCATGTGCCCACCAACTGGAAGCTCTCTGAACCCCATCCTGTAGGTTTTTAGGGACGCTTCATCACATAGGCACCGTTGATCAAATCACTGGCTATTGGCCACTGATCAACCTCCAGCCCTTGTTCCCTTCCCGGAGGTCGGGGGTAGGACTGAAAGTTCCCACTTTCTAACCACGTGGTTATTTCGCTGGCCACCTGCCCCATCCTTAGGTGCTTTCCAAGAGTTCCCTCATTAACATAAACCCTCTTTGGGCAGAAAGGGGCTTATGAATAACAAGACGCCTTTTTCTCTCGTAAATTCCAAGAGATTTAGGAACTCTGAACTAGGAACGGTAGGTGACCGAATCTATATTTCTTATCATAAATCACAATATCATACTCCTTTATTAATATAACGGTGTTAAATCAGGGGCCCTTCCCATCCCATCCCCCAAATTCCTAACAAACAACAGAACAGTTGCCTGTGTTAGGTGTGGAAGCAAGTAGCTTTGTGACCTGAGCAAATGGTGGATGTTTACTGCCTGTTCTAGTTTCTATTGCCGTGTAACAAAGCACCCTAAAATTGAGTGACGTAAACGGTAACAGCCCTCCCGTCTGCTCAAGAGTCTGCAATTTGGGCGGTGCCCGACAGGTGCAGCTGGCCTCTGCCTCCACCCGGTGTCAGCCGGGACGGCTCAACCTGGACCCTGGCGCAGAGCCACTTCCAAGATGGCTCCTTCCCGTGGCTGGCGAGTTAGGCCGGCTGTTCTCCGTCCGTGGGGCTGCTCGGGCTTCCTCAGAGCACGGTGGCTGGGTTCCAAAGTGAATGTCCCAAAGAAACAGGAAGGAGCAGCTGCCAGTTTCTTACAGGCCGGACCGGACGCTGGCTCAGTTGTGAAGTTGTCGCCATCGGTCAAGCAGTCACCGAGTCTGCGTTCGGGGGTAAGGGACAAAGATCCCACTTCTTGAAGCGAGCAGCGTCAGACGTTCTGGGGGCCATGTTGAACCACCAGCACTGGTCTCACAGAAAGGGAGCATCTTTCCTTCTCACAGACCTTCTCCCTTCACGCATCTTCACTGAAGATTTCACAGTCTTTTGTGGCGGGATGAAGAAGGAAATGTTTATAAAACCCTGTTTGTTTCGTTTGAACTCAGTTAGAGTGAGTGAGTGTTTTGTGTAAAGTCCCTTTTATAGTGTAGCTCTTCAACAAGTGGCTTCCCCTTGTCACGGGTATGGGGGGGCTTCTTCACTTAATAACCACTCCCAGAATTCACTGAGATGAGGGCGCGCAGGCCCTTGGCTCTCCTGGCTGGGGGCCTTCCCCCGCATGGCATCCGTGCTTACCGGCCTTCTCAGAGCCTGCCATGACAAGGGACGCTATGGAGATGAATCAGGAGACACCCCCCCCCCCCGTGCCCACCCTCAGGAGCCCAGCGTGTGTGTGTGTCGTAGCTGGAAAGCAACGACCTCAGTGTCACCTTTTCTCACAGTGCCCTCTTCAGCTGGCAGAACACAACAGGCCACGCCCTGCAGGCGACATTGGCTACTTCTCTCTACCTTTCTGGGCTCTTGAGTTTAGAATGGGCCCTGGCCTGGGAAGGCAGACGTGAGGTCCGGCTCCCCATTCTGTCTTCCTCATCCGTAAAGCAGGGAACTTGTTCTAGTCCTGGGGTTAGCAAGGCTGTGGCCCACAGACCCAAGCTGGCCCAACGCCTGCTTTTCCAAGTGACGTTTTACGGGAACACGGTCACACCTGTTGCTTTAAGTGTCTGTGACTGCTTCTGGCTAGTGGCAGCGGAGACCCTGTGGCCTAAAATAGTTACTCTCTGGCACGTTCCAGAAAGTTTGTGGACCCCTGGTCCAGAATAATGGTTTTCAAACTTCGTTCTAGGCACAAAGTTCTTTCTTCAAATAGCTTTGAAGTTTTTTTTTTTTAGGCAGTTCGTTTAATAGCTATCACATGCCAAGCACTGTACCAAGTGCTTTAACGTTATTGACTAGTTTAATCCTGATAAAAATCCAAGAAATGAGTATTATGTAAAAAAAATTTTTTTTAATGTTTATTTATTTTTGAGAGAGACAGAGGGACAGAGCACGAGCAGGGGAGGGGCAGAGAGAGAGAGGGAGACACAGAAATCCGAAGCAGGTTCCAGGCTCTGAGCTGTGAGCACAGAGCCCAACACGGGGCTCGAACCCACAAGCCCTGAGACCATGACCTGAGCCAGAGTCGGACGCTTAACCGACTGAGCCACCCAGGCGCCCCTGAGATGAGTATTATTATCAGCCCCATTGTTCAGAAGAGAAAATTGAGACGGAGTTCACAGAGAGGTTAAGTAACTTGGGTAAGGTCACACAGCTAGGAAATGGCAACAGCAAGACTCAAAGTCAGCAGTCTGGCTCCAGAGTCGATGTGCTTACCCACTGTTCCATGTTGCTGCTCACTGGTGGCCTCCTGTGGAAACTGGGTAGAGCAGGGGCAGCTGGTAGAACTGATGTGGGGGTGATCAGCATCTTCCCCTTATTCCTCGGCTCCTCTCTCTGCAGCCTACAGGGTCCTCGGACCGTATCTGATGACCTCAGGAGGCCGACAGGTTAGCAGATTAGTAGGGTCCTATGCTCGTAGAGGGGACTTTAGCTTCTTTCGTTTTCAGTAGGATGAATTGGCCCGGGTTGTTGGGAACTCAGGCCGGCCAGGACTTGGAGAGAACGTTATTCCCTGGGAACGAGGACTCCAGGCAAACACCGTTTCTAGACGATCGTAATTATGCCCAATAAAAATGAGTGCTCTGAGACCCAGGTCCCCATCTCAGAACAGTAACTGGAAGAAGGCATCTTTCAATTAATTGCAATGCCCCCAAACAAGTATTAAAACCAGTAAATCTATTTGGAGCCAGTTCCCAGGGCCAGAGTGATTTACCTCTGAATGGAGCCATAAAATTCAGCAAGGGCGCACTTCCCACGCAGAATGTCACCTTCCCAGCTCCCTCCCGCCAGCAGCTGGTAACTCCTCCTGCTGGGGGTGTTAGGCAGCGTTTCTTGGGGAGAGGGGAGCCTGGGGCTGGGGGTGGGGTGGGGCAGGGGGGCCCTTGGGGGCCTTCCATGTATGCAGAGTAGCTGTCTGGGTTGAGCCCCCCTTTCCCACAAGTGGGGAGTCTTCAGGGATGAACTACAGCCTTCCCTGCCCTTTGGGGCCCAAGGACTCCTCAGAGCAGGGGAGGTGAGGGTGACTCACTTTTACTGCCAGTGGAAAGCTGACCTTTATCTTGGTGGTGGTTTGAAGGTGACTGGAGTCTTGAGGGAGTTTATTCTTTAGTGTTTTCCTGGTCTCAACAATGGTATCTATTCAGTTTGGTGACGTAAGAGGATTCCTGATTCTTAGTGGACCCCCGCCCACGTCCCTGGCCCGTAGATCGTCTGTCCTATTCTGAGGTTCCTGCTGCCACTGCCTTCTCTCCTAGATTTGTGTCCCTGCCTGCCTCACCCGAGGGTGTATGGGGTGGGCTGTTTCCAGGTGCTCCCCTCCTGCCCCGGAGTCCCTAACACTACCTTCTCCCTGAACCAGCAGCACACTCCTCCCCTTGACCCCCCCCAAAATGATGAAAGAAGCTTCCTAACAACCAGGAACCCCAGTCCCTTCTCTGCTGGAGATTCTTTTTTTTTTTTTTTTTTTCAACGTTTATTTATTTTTGAGACAGAGAGAGACAGAGCATGAACAGGGGAGGGGCAGAGAGAGAGGGAGACACAGAATCGGAAACAGGCTCCAGGCTCTGAGCTATCAGCACAGAGACCGACGCGGGGCTCGAACTCCCGGACCGCGAGATCGTGACCTGGCTGAAGTCGGACGCTTAACCGACTGCGCCACCCAGGCGCCCCTCTGCTGGAGATTCTTGATTTGGGGGAAAGGCGTTTAAAAAATCTTCAGATTTTTTGGGGGGGCGCTTTTCAGGCCACTCTTTGCTGTCCCTCGGTTTATGCAAATTGGGATTTTTCCTTGTTCTCATGAGCCACCTCTTGAGAAATGCTCCCTCGCTGTGCTCCTGCTGTCTCAGGCATGACCAGTTTGGTCCTTGGGAGTCCCACAGGCCCAGAAGGTCCCAGAGCAAAAGGGGATTTGGTGGGAGGCAAATGCTTTGCCTGCTGCATGGAAGGCAAGCCGGGACCTCGCAGGCCTGCGGGGTGATACCGCCCATGTGGGGATGACCACGGGTCAGTGCCACAGTCCTGGGGCAGCTCCATGTGCTACAGATGGCCCCCTCTGAGGCCTTGATGAGGGTCCCCAAAGCCTGGCTCTCCTCTAGCATACTTCCTCAGCTTAGGTTTTTCATTTGTTTCAAGTCCTGTTTATGGCCGATGTCCCCACTGTTTTCCATAGATCCCAAGCTCGAGCTCCGCAGCTCTGCTGTGTCACCGCGGAGTGTCTCTTTTTAGTTTGTCCTTCCCGGCTGTCGAGGGCTTTTCCGTCCCTTCCCCTACAGGAAACAGCTGAGAAATCACCAGGATTGTCACACCCTTAAATAACACCAGCTGCCACTCATCTGTGTCGTATTTTATGAATTTGCCAAGTGCTCCCCTGCCTCCTGTGTGGAGTGGGCAGGTATTATTATTGTCACTCTACATAGATGCTCGAAGAGATTAAGTCTCACGTAGGACTTCGCAGCTGACAGCAGAAACAGAGGCCACATCCTCTCACTTTCAGTCTTGTGCACCTTCTACCTCATCACGGAGCCAGCCACAGACACCAGGGACAGATGGGTCTTGAGCTTTACTTCTGTAAAATGGGGTCATCGTACTGCCTATTTCGTGTGCTTAGGACAGTGCCTGCTGACAGTGCTTATCAGCTCTTAGGAGGGGTAGTAGGATCCCCATTGTGTGCTTTGGGGGACAGGCAGATCGCGTGGCTTGGGCACACCACCCAGAAATGCAGATAAAACCCTTGCCCGGAGAACCGTCGTGCAAGGTGGGAAGATTGGGCCCGCGTGTGTGGCTGTCCTGCACCTGTGTCTCTTGGTCCAGCCTCCTGAGGTCGCTCCCTTTCCTCTGCCAGGGCAGGTCAGCCAGCAGCCCAAGGGCTGTCACGAGGCAGCTTATAGAGCTGAACTAACAATTCTTTGTGGGAACATGGTGCCCTTGAGCCAGGGATCTTGGTGTGCTCTGTGCGCCTTTTAACCTCAGCAGGGCTGCCAGCCCATTTTACAGACCGAGGCTGTGGCCACCGGGCATTCTGGCCCCCAGCCTTGCCCGGTGCGCTGCCCTCACACACACACACACACAGGTTCAACCCACCGACAGGCAAGTGTGTGGTGTGTAAAGGAAGGGGAGTTCACTCATTTATTGAGCCAGTATGCACTGCACTATCCCAAGCCCCATTCTAGCTGCGGGGGGTGAAGCTGTGGGCAGGACTGACCCCCCTCCTGGAGCTGACCACAGAGGAGGGCATGCTATGGAGGGGAATAATGCAAGGCCAAGGGCCAGGCGTCTGGGAGAGGAGTGGTGACCGGAGGGTGGTAAGGGCAGATCCCGGAGGAAGTGGGAAGTATCTGGGAGGGCCCGGGAGCATTGTCTGCCTGGGGAGCTCAAGGCCGCTGGGGCTGGAGGGCAATGAGCAAGGGGGAGAAGGTGGCCAACTGGCAGCGAGGTCCTAGGGGCCAGATCGTGGGTGGACTTGGAGGAACTTGGACTCAATAGTAATGTAGGAAGCCTCTGGAGGCTTTGGAGGATGTGATCTGAAACCGGGGGGCTCGGATTATTACCTGGGGTGGGAGCTCTCCCTTCCAACCTGGCCCAAGGCTGTGATTTGAGAACCTCCTGCATTTCCTGCATTTCTGGCTTATCCCAGAGCCTCCTGCCTGGAACCCTTGAGGAAGCCTGTCCCCATTCTGGACACTGCAGTGGTCTCCCAGGGGCTGATGTAACCCTCCCCACAATGCTGAGCCCCAGCCACCGCGGCTGCGTGCTTTTGCAGAATTTCCTCTCCCGACTGTGAGCTCCGGGGACCCCAGTCCATCTTTGTAACCCTCTCACTGAGCGGCACGTAGTAGGTCTCCCCAAAGTTGAGAGGAGGAGAGGAGGTAAAACCCCAAACTAGGTCTTGTGACTGGGCACCCCCTCAGGGGAGGCACTTAGAAGAGAAAGAGTTATTTTTCCGGGCCTGGAAGGGTTTGTGTGTGGGGATTGCCCTCTCGAGGATCAGGAGGGGAGAGGCTGGTTCAGCCGTGACGCAGCAGGGACATTAGGGATGGCCTTCCCAAACTGTGGGCCGTCACCCCATTCCACTGCTCCATTTTGACGGTGATAGTTGGGATGTCAGCTGCCGCCTCGGGGCCAGCCTCTTCCTCTCCCACGCCCCTTTGAGAGGTGTTTCCCTTTGTGTCATCCAGAAGGAAATGACAGCTTTGGGAAAGCTGCAGAAATCTCCTCGAGGATCGCCATGGCTGGATGAAAAGACAGGGACTTTTGGGAAGGGATAAAGAACACTGGATCCCAAAAGGACAGGGCTTCCTGGCACTCCTCTTTGGCGAGCAATACCTCACCACCAGGAACCCACGTAGGTCAGGGCCTGGCTGAGAGACTGCGGATTTGGATTTGGATTCAATCATTAAATTTTTTTAAAAGTCTAAGAAACAGAGTTAATAGTCTCATTTATTCAACAGACGTACTCAATAAGTAATATTGAGCAGCATCTATGTACCAGAGTTTTGTTTCGTGTTGTTTTTTTCTAGGAGCAAGGAATACAGCCAGTGAACAAAAGAGACAAAAATTCTTGCCTTCATTGTCTAGTCTTATAATAGGGGGTCATCTTTAAAGAAAGACCCGTGGAATCTTCCAATAGTAACACCTGGAGTTCATGTAGGCATTGGTTTGAGAATCATTAGCTTTGGGGGTGCCTGAGTGGCTTAGTCAGTTAAGTGTCCAACTTCAGTTCAGGTCATGATCTCGCGGTTTGTGGGTTCGAGCCCCGCATCCCCGTTTCGGGCTCCGTGCTGACAACTCAGAGCCTGGAGCCTGCTTCAGATTCTGTGACTCCCTCTCTGTGCCCCTCCCCTGCTCGCACTCTGTCTCTCATTCTCTCTCTCTCAAAAATAAATAAACATTAGGGGCGCCTGGGTGGCGCAGTCGGTTAAGCGTCCGACTTCCGCCAGGTCACGATCTCGCGGTCCGTGAGTTCGAGCCCCGCGTCGGGCTCTGGGCTGATGGCTCAGAGCCTGGAGCCTGCTTCCGATTCTGTGTCTCCCTCTCTCTCTGCCCCTCCCCCGTTCATGCTCTGTCTCTCTCTGTCCCCCCCAAAAACTAAATAAAACGTTGAAAAAAAAAAATTAAAAATAAATAAATAAATAAATAAATAAACATTAAAAAAAAAAAAGGAATCATTAGCTTTGTGATACAGAGGCAAAGATGGTTGGGGCAGTCAGGGTGTCCAAGGAAACAGGAACAGTGCCATTTGGAGGCCAGTCGGACAGGGTGGACATCCAGTACTCCTGCAATATGGTGGTGTTGGGGGTAAGAATGTTTACAAAGTTGAACTCGTAAATAGCTATTTCTGAACATGTTGATGTTGCGGAGGTAACTTCTCCACCACCGGTGTTCTGTTGGATTGGGATATTGAGTCTTTTCTTTTTGCCCTGGTACATCGGGCTGGTGGGAAGATGTGTTCCCTGCTCTAGGGACTAATACGGTTAAGCAATTTACAGACGAAGCACAGGCAGGTCTGTTCGGAGTCACCTCATGTGGCCGGGCGTGAGAGCTCTGGAAAGAACTCAATGAGAGCAGTCAGGGAAGGCCTCCTGGAAGAGGTGGCGCCTGTTCAGAAAGAAATGGGCAAGATGTTCTCGGAGGTGGTGACATGTGAGCGTGGCTTGTGTTCTTTGGGCAGTCTGACTGGTCTGTGACAGCGGAGTTGGTGATGGTGGGACTGGAGGTTTGAGGGCAGGGGATAGTGCAGACCAGCGGGGGCTTGGCTGGTCCACAGAAGGTTTTGCAGCAGCGAGTGACCAGATAATGGGGATGGTTTGAGTACTTAGGGTGTCAGTGAATGATGGGAGGGAGCAGAGGAATGTGAGTCCCGGGAGCCAGGGTCCTATCGAACAAGTCGCGGGGACACAGATAAATCCGTCACTCCTTCTGTGCCTCAGTTTACCTCATCTGTAAAATGAAAATCAGATTTCTTTACCCCTGGCTACTTCACAGATTCATTGTGAGTCTCAGCTTTAAGGATATAGGTAACAACGCTTAAACAACAACAACAAAAAAGTGAAGTGTTAATTCAAGACAGAAATCCAGGCTATGGTGTCAGGATCCCCTTCTCACTTCGGCTTTCTGTACCTGGGAGACCGTGAGAAGCGACAGAGAAATCTCCCTTGCTGCGGGTAAGTGACATCGGCCACGCAGCAGCGGGCCAAGGTGAGGGCGAAGCGAACTCGCCAGCACGCTGCCGACCTTTGCCATGTGATCCTCACTCAACCCCCTGAGGGAGGGAGACGTAGAGGACCCTCAGCCCGGGCTGCTGTCGCCAGCCGGGGTCACCGAGCTCAGCAGCGGCAGAGTGGGACGGATGAGACAGGGCGCGGAAAGGCTCTCCTGTGTCAGTCTGCAAGGGCTCTGCGGCCACAGAGAGCCACAGGCGTGGGGGGGGCTTACACAGCCTATTCACGTGCTCACGATTTCTGGAGCCTGGAAGTCCAAGATGACGGGGTCAGCAGGGGCGATTTCTCCTGAGGTCTCTCTCCTTGGCTTATGGATGGGCACTTCTTGCTGTGTCCTCACAGGGCCTTCCCTCTGTATGTGTCTATGTTCTGATCTCCCCTTCTTAGAAGGAGACCAGTCCCAATGGATTAAGGCCCACCCTAGTGACCTCATTTGTACCTTAACTCCCTCTTGAGAGGCACCCTCTCCAAATGCAATCCTGTTCTGAGGTGGCGGGAGTTAGGGCTTCGACATACGAATGGGCGGGAGGGGGACACAATTTGGCCTACAACGCTTGCGTTCGGAATTTCTAGAGTGTGCCCTTTTGGGGGCCCAGGGAGGGAGGGCCCGGCTCCTGGCGACTGCCATAGACTCAATGTGGGAGGGGGGCACCCTTGAGAGATGACAAGGAGAACAGACACCGATGAGTGAGGGGTTTAGGTGCCCGGCAAACTTGAATTAGATTCACACAAGTAAACTGCATAAACAAAAAACTCCCTGAATTTCAAAAAGGTTCAATGAACTTGCTTTATAAAAGATTTCCTAACAGGTTTCCTTTACATACTGAACCTCACTAGTGTACCTCAAACGTGATTTGAGGGGCGCCTGGGTGGCTCTGTCGGTTAAGCATCTGACTCTTGATCTCAGCTCAGGTCTTGATCTCAGGGTCATGAATTCAAGCCCCACATTGGGTTCCATGCTGGACGGGAAGCCTACTTAAAAAAAAAGTGATTTGATTTAACGCCATGTGATTAAGGTACTACGTTTTCAGAGCCTCGCCATTAAAAGCAGGAGGGACGGCCTATAATTAAGAATTCGCTGAACCTTCTTCTCCAAAGACCAGTTGAGCTCACAAGAGCTGACTACGAAAGCGGCCGAGGCACTCATGGGCCTCTGGGCCTGTCTGCTCTAGCTGAGTGTGTGCAGGGATCTGACTGGGCTTGGTGGGGGGGCACTCCCGACCACCTGGCCCCTGCCTGGGGCTGCGTCCTGCCTCCTGCTGTCCTAGGAGCCCGCCTCAGATCCGTGCCAGCAGCAACTCAACCTAGTCCTTCTAGACCTGTCGCTTGGGGGCAGGGATACTGACCCCCTATCACTTTAGAAGGCAGGGAGACAAACCAGGGAATCTGGAGTGTTGTCCAAACCTCATGTTAGCAATTTCAACCAAAACATTGGACTCCCCTCACCAGAAGCTGTAAACGCAGCCAAGGTGATTGACTAACTCCCAGTCCTTCCTGTAAGCGGAGCACATTGCCCCGCATGGGGTGGAGAGGGGAGGAAGCAGAGATCAGAACGAGGCCCCTTACCCCAGGGGGGGCCACTGTGGGGCTCAGAGGGGAGAGTGTGTGTGCCCAGGAAAGAGGGTGGGTGACCAATCCATTTGCAGGGAAGCACATCATGATTCTCAGAGCATAAAAGCCAGCAATTTCTGGAAAAGGAGAACACTTTTGCAATCTGAGGCAGAGGAGACTGGGGTTTAACAAAGCCGTTTGCCGGCTGGGTGTTAGATTCTGAGTCTGTCAAGGACAGACCTCATCAATATTAAGAACCTACCACCTACCGGGCATTGTGCTACGTCCTGAGCAGGCAGTCCTCCGGCCAGAGAGCCTTCACATGGGGTTGTAGAAGGTCCAGTACTTCGTCCCTGCCCTGAAGGGGTAGATGGACCGGGGGAGGAGACGGACACTGGCACACTGAGAAAGGAGAAGCCTGGGGCCTGCGGGTTTCTGGAGGGGTCCTGGTCCAGCTTGGGTAAGTCAGGGAAGGCTGTTTATGGAATGACTGAGTATCTTTTTTTATTAAGATTTTTTTTTTTAATGTTTGTTTATTTTTGAGAGAGGGAGGGAGGGAGGGAGAGAGAGAGAGAGAGAGAGAGAGAGAGAGAGAGAGAGAGAGAGAACGAATGTGAGTGGGGGAAGGGCAGAAAAAGACAGGGACACAGAATGCAAAACAGGCTCCAGCCTCTGAGCTGTCAGCTCAGAGCCCGACGCAGGGCTCAAACCCACGGACCATGAGATCATGACCTGAGTCAAAGTCAACCGACTGAGCCACCCAGGCACCCCAAGGACTGAGTATCTTGAGAGTTCAATCAAAGGGTGCAGGGGGAGGGGTCAGTCTGGCCAAGAGGTGGGGAGAGGAGTGCTTAAGGCAGACGGCACATGATGTGCAAAGGGCTGGTGGTGAGAACATGCATGTGGCTGGGTGTGAGTCAGGTATTTCTTGGGACACAGACTTCGGGGCCGGGGGGGGGGGGGGGGGGGGGGGCGGGAGGTGAGGAACAGGGCTGGAGAGATGAGCACGGGCCAGAGTGAAGGCCACACGGGTGGAGGTGAGTCAGCTGGACCTGTCCCAGGATCTTTGCAGATCCCCTGGGCCGGGGACCCCAGTTCTGGGCGGTCTGGAAGATTCATTCTTTGATTCTGCTGTGACGTTTAGATGGCCTCCTTGTCCTTTTCACCAGGATGCCTGGTTATTTTCTGAGCGGTGGCTGCCTCTACCCCTTCAGGCCAACGCAGAGCCTGGCAGCCTTCGTTGTTTAGGGTATATAAGCCAACTCAGGGGAACCCACCCATGTATATGGGTTCATGCCAGAGACCAGAAATAACCAGGGCTGTTTAAGATGGAGATTGCTTGTCTCTTGCATAAAAAGTAGGCTGGAGGGAGGCTGACCTGAGCTGGTATGCTGATTCCGTGGGATCTTGTCCGCTTCCACTCTCCTTTGCAGTCGGCCACTTTACTCAAGGTCACCTAATGGTCCAACGGGGTGGCTGGAGGACCAGCCACGTGGGCAGGAAGGAGGAGGAACTGGGATCAGTTTTCATTGGTCCACCTGTACCTGCAAGAGAGTCTGGGAAATGTGGTTTTGCAGCTGAGCCATTACCCAAGGTTCTGTCTGGAAGGAAGACCAGGCGAATGGATACGGAGTAGGCCACCAGCAGCCTCTGCCGTGGCCTCTTGTAAGAGTGAGTCGAGGGGGACCAGCAGCACCCTGAGAGCCTGGTTCCATATACCACCTCTTTCTCCGCAGCACTCAGCACCGCGCGGCCCATAAGAGATGCTGTTGAAGGAGAGATGAATTGAGGCAGTGACACAGGGGGATCCTCAATTCTGCATAGCCACCAGCAAGCCCAGGTGACCAAGCATGTTGTGTTTGGATGCATCTCAGAATATAAGCAGGACTGCATGGGCCAGGGGTCTAGTCCCACTTCTTATCTTTCTTATCTTCTTTGAGCCTCAGTTTCTCCCTCTTCAAAAAGGGAATAATCCTACCCATGCAGATTTGGGACAGGGGTGAAATGAGACTCTAGACTGTACAGAACTATATTCTTGTGAGTTCGTGGTGGAGATAGGTAGTTTGGGTAGCTTCTCAGACTCTCTTCTTCCCCTAGATAAAGTCTGGAAGATTAGATTACTATTCTGAGCTCAATTGTTTATACTGGCTTCTCTCATAGTCTCTGCTACTGGCCACAGGAATCATAATATCCCCTTGTGTTTCCAGGCATCTTTCTGCCGAGGAACTCAAAGCCTTAATTATCTCCGAACCATCTAATATTCCAAGGTACAGAAGGAGCAAGAATTATTATTTCCATCTGGAAAGTGGGCACGTAACTCATCCAAGTTCAGAGCTGCAACTAAAAACTGGTCTTTTGACTCCCAAGCCCAGAATTATTTCTCCCGTAAGAGTCTCTACAGACCTTTTGTTTTAAAGCAACAGATGCAACTCTACAAAATAATTCTTAGAGGCCCAGTGCACAAAACAGGGAACAGAATGCCACTGGCTGTCCTGTCCACAGGATACCTCCTTGGAAATTGCCCCCTACTGCCTCTGGAGGGGGAAGTAGGAGCCCCAGCCGTCCTCTTAGTTGGAGAGACAAGGAACTTGGTCAGCGTGTGACAGTGATAGGTGTCACCACACCCTGGCTTGGCCCCAGCCTGGGGTGGAGACCCTCATAGTCCAGCCCCGTCTCCCAACCCAGCCGAGACTCCCAGTCTGTGTCCCAAACGGGTTCTCAAGTGCTTTCATGCTTGAAAAAATTATAAATTGTGTTATAACCGCATAACTCCAACACAAGTAATTACAATTTGTTGTCCCTTTTCCTTTTATTTTGGAATGCTTTCTATTTTCTGCCACACTTTCCAACTTTTTAATGAATCCGCCCCTGTGTCCCCATCTGCCTTCTCTGTGGTCTACATTGTCTAATAGCAGTGTAATTTTTGATATTTCTCTTGAAGAGGCAATACATTTACAGAGTTCACGAATAAAGTCAAAACAGAAAGATACGCTCTAGAAGCAATCCAAATGTTTGTCGACCTATGAATGGGTAAATAAGGTGTGGTATATCCGTACAAGAGAATATTATTTGCCGTAAAAGGTGTGAAGTCCTAATACACGATACCATGTGGATAAACTTGAGAAACATCATGCTAAGCGAAAGAAGCCAGACAGGTTACGTGTTGTATGATTCCATTTGTATGAACTATCTAGAATAGGTAAATCCCTAGAGACAGAATGAAGGTAGGCGGTTAGCAAGGGCAAGAGATGGGGGGGGGGGGGGAAGAGGAAATCAGTGCCTCAGCGGGTAAGGGGTTTTGATGTGATAAAAATGCTTTGGAACAAGTAGAGGCGGTTACACAACATTGTGAAGGTACTATGTGAATTTCACCTCAATAATTAAAAAAAGATACGCTCTGAAGTACGGGAGTATCGTTTGCGCTCTGTCCCCATCCACCACACCCCCCTTCCTTCTTGTCCTACTCTCTCCTAGAAATAACCGTTTTTTAAAAAACACTACTGAAGGGGCGCCTGGGTGGCGCAGTCGGTTGAGCGTCCGACTTCAGCCATGTCACGATCTCGCGGTCCGGGGGTTCGAGCCCCGCGTCAGGCTCTGGGCTGATGGCTCAGAGCCTGGAGCCTGTTTCCGATTCTGTGTCTCCCTCTCTCTCTGCCCTTCCCCCGTTCATGCTCTGTCTCTCTCTGTCCCAAAAAATAAATAAACATTGAAAAAAAAAATTAAAAAAAAAAAAACACCACTGAAGATTTCAAACAGTTGTAAAAGTAGACAGACTATTCTAATGAGCCCCTGGGGACCCATCACCCAGCTTTCCCAGTTATCCTCTCGTGGCCAGGCTTGCTTCTTTTCTGCTGTTTGCTTGTCTACGTGTGGACTTTTTGACATGAATCCCAGACGCCATATTATTTCGCTTGTAAGTAAAGCAGAAAAATTAAAGATAAGAATGCTTCTTAAAAAGCATAATCACAGCAGGTGGCGCCTTTAATAATTTGTTTCTTCTTTCCTATTTCTTCATGTACTGCAAGGAATAAATTCTTATTTTGCCCTCTCTTACCTCAAAGGGGACATACTGAACATGCGATCCTGTATTTTGGTCTTTCCCCTATCAGAATATTCTGTAGATCTCGCCTACACCAGCACATAGCGGCCCTCTTTGCGTTTTTCCCAAGTGTGTGATAGTCTCTCATTTGGCCGCATTATAGTGTATTTGCCCATCCGCTATTTCTGGATGTGCGAGTGGTCTCCTGATAGTCTGAGCGGGACGCTGTGGACTGAGGGGTCAAAGGCAAATCATACTTGGCTCCTGGCCTCAAGGAGCCTGGCCTAGGCAGATTCTCCAGAGAAGCAGAACCAGTAAAGAAAGGGTCCTCCTGGGGCCCTCTGTTCTTTTTGTGACATCTCTTTGTGGTATTTCTAGATGGTATCTTTGTGTGGCATCTCTGTGCGGTTAGTTTGACTTCCTTCTAACATGGTGGTCTGAGCGCAGCTGGCCTCTTTCAAGATGGCTGGCTCCTCTCGGAACACAAAAACAAGCTGCCAGACCTCCTTCAGGCTCAAGTCTGGAACAGATAGAATGTCACGTTTGCTGCATTTCTGAACATCCAGTCGCACACTGGGAAGCGTGGATGATGTTCCATCCGCCTAGGGAATGTAGTGGGATGTCTGGATGCTCAGTATCATCAGACAGCGTGCTGGACTGTCTGAGGTTCAGCTCTGGGGGGTAACTCCCCATGAGACCTAGCCCAAGGCTCACTCCCCTCTCTGCATCTAAGATGGGGATGATAGAAATACCAGCCAGTCTCCTGCCTGCCTCACAGGGCTGCTGACAGGTCCAAATGAGATGAGACAGTAATAGCCAGGAAAGGTGTTGGGTTCGGCCGGGTTTTGGGGATCCTCCCTCCCTGGAGCTAACACCTTGAGATACAGCAAGTCCTGCGTCCACTGCCAGGATTCCTGGGGGCAAGGATCTGGGAGCACAGGCACCCATCGGGGTCGGTGGGTCGGGCTCGAGCCAATGGGGCGTGAGGGGCTGACTTTCGCATTGGGCGGGGGGCTTTATAGCTTTTAACTCTCGTATGCTCGTAGCAGTTTTGAAAGGTAAATGTCACTCTTGGAGCGCCTGGGTGGCTCAGTCGGTCACAAGTCGAAGCATCTGACTTCGGCTCAGGTCACGATCTTGCGGTTCGGGAGTTCGAGCCCCGCATCGGGCTCTGTGCTGACAGCTCAGAGCCTGGAGCCTGCTTCCGATTCTGTGTCCCCCTCTCTCTCTCTGCCCCTCACCCCGCTCATGCTCTGTCTCTCTCTCTCAAAAATAAACAAACATTAAACAAATTAAAAAAAAAAAGGTAAGTGTCACTCTTGCGTCTTTGACAGATGTCCCCATGGTGACACAGCTGAGTGGCAGAGCCAGAACTCCAGCTCGGGCCTGTCAGGCTCCCAACCTCGTGCCCTTTACCCACAGAGCTGGCGCTGGCTGGGGAGAGAGACTCTTGGCAAAATACCAGAATTTTCCTTACTGTGAACACTGTTGACTTTAATTAGATTAATTTTCACTTTTTTTTTTTTTTTTTTTTTTGCCTTAAGGGGGTTTAAAGACGATGCCGTGGGATTTTAGCAATGCACGGTGAGGAGAGCTGAGGCCTGGTGTGAGACCCTCCGAACTCGAGAATGAGTCAGAGGTGCATTTATGTATCTATGCGCCCCCCCCCGAGCAGCCCCCCTCGCCCCACGAGGTGGGAGGGATGGTCAGTGGAGACCCCGCCTCTCGGTCTAGCGCTGTCCTCCTGGGATGCTCTCCACTGCCCAGCCCAGGCACATCACAACTGCTGCCTGCTTGGCGTGCATTTTCATGAAAGCTGCTTTGTGCATGCATCCGCCCCCCGGGTTCTGGCCCCGGCTCCAAGCCCTGGTTATCTGGAATAAATAAACTGCAGCAACTATTCCTGCGGTCCTCTCCTTCTAAGGGAGACTGCCCAAGTAAGGGCGCTTGTCTGGACCAAGCCTTTCGTAAATGAGAGCGCTTTCCCAATTTCATCCCGAGAAGCCAACAGCAAACATTTGTGGAGGACCCAGGGCCTGCCAGGCGGGCCCCGAGCTGGAGAAACGTGCCTCGTAGAACAATTGGCCTCAGAGAGAGCTTGCCGGAGAACAATTGGGGCTTGTGGATGGTCTCTCGCTGACCTTGGGCAGCGGTGCCTGCATTATGCAAGACACCCAGGTGTGCCCGCTGGCCCTGGCTCGGGAGCAGGTGCGCCTGCCTTTGGGGAGCTGTGGCTGTGCGGTCACTTGCACCCTAGCTGCCCGGGGCAGCACTGACCTTCGGAAGGGCAGACATGTGGCCGTTGGGGCTTTGCCAGGTCAGCCGCCAGCCCAGGAGAGAGGCACTTAGCAGAGCATAGTGCTGTCTCTGCTCCTCCAGCCTGGCCATTTTTTTAAAATGTTTATTTATTTATTTTGAGACAGAGCGACTTCCTTTATTTAATTAATTAATTAATTAATTTATTTATTATTTTTTTTTGAGCAAGAGCAAACAGGAGAGGGCCAGGCAGAGAGAAGGGGGGAGAGAGAACCCCAAGCAGGCTCCGTGCGGCGGGTGCAGAGCTGGACGCAGGGCTCTGTCCCACGAACCGTGAGATCATGAGCTGAAATCAAGAGTCAGACGCTTAACCGGCTGAGCCACCCAGGGACGCTGAGGCCTGGCTGTTTTTATTGGAAAAGCAAAAACACATAAATGTTTTGCAATAATCGTGGGAGGCCAGGCTCATTGGTAACTTACAGCCTTTCTCTGAGATGAGGCTTTGTTCATCTGAGGACCTCTGCCCGATTGCCCCACCTCTCGCTGGTATCCTCATCCGGGGCCTCGCTCACTGCTGTTTGCACTTTCCCGGTCCCTTTTCTCTGTAGGTCTCTACTTCAGCCAACACACACGCCGGAATAAGTAGGCGAAAAGCCGCCTCTGCACGGAGACTCCTGGTTTCCAGATTCACTGTGCCAGCTGAGGCCTCGCTGTTGAATCGCCAACACCAAGTTTGTAAAGTAAAACCAAATAAAACATGGTCCCATGGAGACCCAAGTACAGGATATGTGTATGACACAAACAAAACAGAGGAAAATGACATAGGTAGGATTCGGTCTGCTCGACCGTACCTCTTATTTATTTATTTTGTATATATATACTTTTTAAAAATATTTATTTATTTGAATCTTAAAAAAATTTCTTTAAATGTTTATTTATTTTTGAGAGAGAGAGAGAGAGAGAGAGAGAGAGAGAGAGAGAAAGAGACAGAGCACAAACAGGGGAGGGGCAGAGAGATAAAGAGACACAGAATCCAAAGCAGGCTCCAAGGTTTCGAGCTGTCAGCACAGAGCCCGACGTGGGGCTTGAACTCACCAGTCGTAAGATCATGACTGAGCCAAAGTCAGACGCTTAACACACTGAGCCGCTTGGGCGCCCCAAATGTTTATTTTGGAGAGAGAGAGGGAGAGCGCGCAGGGGAGGGGCAGAGAGAGAGTGAGACAGAGGATCCAAAGCAGGCTCTGTGCTGTAGCACAGAACCTGAGGTGGGGCTCAAACTCACGAACCACGAGATCATGACCTGAGCTGAAGTTAGACGCTCAACTGACTGAGCCACCCAGGTGCCCCTCAACTGTACCTTTTACTAATTTAGACTATAATCCTTTCTCTGCTTCATAAGCTTGGTGTTTGGTGATTTCAGGGCTTGTCTTTTGTCTGGTTTTGTTTTTTGGCTTTCTTCATCGAGGGAATAGTATTCTAAAAGGTTGAAATTGCTAATTATTCTTAAAACTCTGAGAGCCGCTTATGTGGGATGTGTGATATTAGAGCCCTTCATGTTGTCAGCCACAATAGCAAATGTGCATCCAGAGCCTCTAAGAGAGTGTTATGAGAGGAATTACTAAAGAGAAATCATTGTACCTGCTTAGGAAAAGCCACTGACGAGTGAATCTGATCAGAGCGTCATCTGGAAGGCGTCAGGTGGGAGGTCTGACTCAGGCATAGCGTCAGGCATGAGTCACAGCCTCCCTTCCCTTTTAATGACCTGGGCAGAGAGGGGTCTGCCCAGGGTCCCTGTGTCATGGTCCGATACCGAGCATAGCAAACTGACCTGGGGACTCGGACTGACTCTCGGAGTGAACTTGAGATTTGAGACATGAGGAGAAAACCACAAGCAACTGTGGCTCCAGAAGAATCCTGCCTCATCCATCCTAGACAGGGTGGTCGGGTAAAACGGAATCTGACATGTGTCCCTGCCTCGGGACCAGAGGGTGGTGACGGAGTTCGGGTTTTTGAGGCAGGTGGTGTCAAAAGCCAAATCCAGAAGGAAATGGTCTTGTTTTGGGGATCTATTACTCTTTTTGCCCTCAGAGATGTTAATCCATACAGAATGTGAGTGCTTGGTTCCTGAGATGTGCCCTTCTGCCTGGTTTCTCTCACACTTCTTTCGGTCTTCGTTTGTCTTCAGTCAGGTCACCCAAACATATGCCATGGCCCTGCGTGGCCCTCATCTCTGGTTCTTTCTCTGCTATTTCTTTAAAATAAAAGCTTTATTGAGATACAATTCATATACCATAAAAATTCACCCTCTTAAGGTAGGTGGCTTTTTCTGATTTCACTCATACGTGGAATTTAAGAAACAAAAGAATAAAGTAAGAAACAGACTCTCAACCATATAGAACAAACTGATGGTTGAGGAGGTGGGGTGGGGGGGACAGGTGAAATAGGTGATGGGGATTAAAGAGCGTACTTGTCATGATGAGCACTGAGTAATGTATAGAATTGTTGAATCGGGGCACCTGGGTGGCGCAGTCGGTTAAGCGTCCGACTTCAGCCAGGTCACGATCTCGCGGTCCGTGAGTTCGAGCCCCACGTCGGGCTCTGGGCTGATGGCTCAGAGCCTGGAGCCTGTTTCCGATTCTGTGTCTCCCTCTCTCTCTGCCCCTCCCCCGTTCACGCTCTGTCTCTCTCTGTCCCAAAAATAAATGTTGAAAAAAAAAAATTAAAAAAAAAAATTTGTTAGAATTGTTGAATCACGACACTGTACGCCTGAAACTAACATGACGCTGTATGTTAAGTATGCTGGAATTAAAATTAAAAACATAATAAGAAAATAAAAATAAAAAAGTAGGTGGCTTTAATATGTTCACCATGTTGTGCAACAATGTCTTCTATCCAGAACATTTTCTAGATGCATCATTTTTTGTTTTCTGGAAGAGTGCCATCCAGCGCATTTCCATGACCTCCTTCCTTATTCTCCCCAACTCCCTGAGCCCTAGGCAACAACTCATCTACTCTCTTTCTCTGTGGATTTGCCTATCCTGCACCTCTCACGTAAATGGAGTTCTAGAAAATGTGGTCTTTTGTGTCTGGCTTCTTTCACCTAATATAGTGCCTTCAAGGTTCATGTTGTAGCATGGGTCAGTGCTTTATTCCTTTTTATGGCCAAATGATATTCCAGTATATGGTTATACCACATTTTAATGTATCCATTAGCCAATGAGAGATCATTTGAGGGTTGTTACCATATTTCAGTTATTATGATGAATACTATATAATACTACCCTGAGCGTTCATGTACACGTTTTTGTGTGGACCTGTTTTTAATTTTCTTGGATAGGTACCTTGGAGTAGAATTATTGGGTTTATGTGGTAATGACCTTTTGAGGAATTGCCAGACTGTTTTCCAAAGTGGCAGGACCACTTTACAGTCCCGTGAGGCATGGACGAGGGGTCTAGTTTCTTCACATCCTCACCCACACTTGGGTATTGTGTGTCTTTTTGAGCCTTGCCATCCCAGTGGCTGTAAAGTACTGTCTCACTGTGGTTTCGGTCTGCATTTCCTCAATGACTAAGGATGTTGAGCATCTTTTCAAGTGCTTTGTAGTATTAAACGCTCAGGTTTACCTGTTCATCCAAGGGCTGTAGGCCACTTGTGTATCTTCTTTGGAGAGATGTCTCTTCAAAGTTTTGCCTGTTTCCTAATTTGGTCCTTTGTCCTTTTATTGTTGATTCGTAACAGTCCTTTATATACTCTAGATACTATGCCCTTATCAGATCTGTGATTTGCAGTATTTTCCCCCAAGGGTTGTCATGTCACTTTCTTCATCGTGTTCTTTGAGGCCCAATGTTTTTAATTTTGATGGAGTCCAATGGATCCTTATTTATTTGTTATGTTATTGCTTGTGGTTTTGTGTCATAGCTGAGAAACGATGGCTTCATCCAAGGTCACGAGGATTTATTCCTATGTTTTCTAAGAGTTTTGTAATGCTCTTACATTTAGGGCTGTGATCTTTTTGGGTGAATTTTGGTGTCGGATGTGAAGTGTAAGTCGAGCTTATTCCTTTGCAATATGGATATTCAGTTGTCTCAGTGCTGCTGGTTGAGAAAACTATTCTTTTCCCATGAAATGTTTGTGGTTTTTTTTTTTTTAATTTTTTTTTCAACATTTATTTATTTTTGGGACAGAGAGAGACAGAGCATGAACGGGGGAGGGGCAGAGAGAGAGGGAGACACAGAATCCGAAACAGGCTCCAGGCTCTGAGCCATCAGCCCGGAGCCTGACACGGGGCTCGAACTCATGGACCGCGAGATCGTGACCTGGCTGAAGTCGGACGCTTAACCGACTGCGCCACCCAGGCGCCCCTGTGTTTTTTTTTTTTTTTTTATCATGACTTTTTCCTACTCAGAAATAACTATTGGCTCTTTCTCGCCCAGCTTTCTCTTGCATTCTCTCTCTCTCTCTCTCTCTCTCACTCATGTGCATATGTACACACACACACACACACACACACACACACACACACACACACCCCTGTCACCTTTTCCTGAAGTAATGGGCATTTCTGCTGCTTGAGGGAGGCCTCTATGCAGCCCAGGGCCTTGTCCCTAATTCCCAGGATTCTTTCCCAGATGGAGCTCTGCTTTCTCAGCTGTCTTCATGTGCTCATTTGTCTGCCTAGTGGGAGTATTTGACTCTTTCAGGGGGAGGGCATGGAGGAGGAGCTGCGTGTGACCTCAGAGACCCACACTAATTATTATCTTTTCATACCTGTATTTCCGGCTCTGAAGCCAGATGTAAGCTTTCTTGAGGCCCCTCATTCTTCTGATTGGATAATTAAATGGAAGCTTCTCTAAAGCCTCTAGCTGACAAATGGCTCATGAAAGTATTAGTCCGTCCATCCATCCATCCATCCACCCACCCACCGACCCATGCATCCATCCACCCATCCATCTGTCCATCCAACTGTCCATCTGTCTATCTGTCCATCCATCCATCCATCCATCCATCCACCCAGCCACCCATCTATCCACCAATCCATCTGTTCATTCATCCATCTATTCATCTGTCCCTCTGTCCATCCATCCATCCATCCACCAGCCACCCATCCATCCATCTGTCCATCCATCCATCTCTCTGTCCATTCATCCATCTGTCTGTTCACCTATCCACCTGTCCATTTGTCCATCCACTCATTCACCTATCCGTCTGTTTGTCCATCCATCCATCCATTGATCTGTCCATCTGTCTATCCGTCCACCTATCCATCTGTCTATCCGTCCACCCATCCATCTGTCCATTGTCTCTGTATCTATCTAGTAAAAAAGGGATGGTTGCTTGCCCCCTGTCTGCCAGCTAGGTCAGAGTTGTGCTACAGGTTTGTATTTATTATAAGCTCAGATTTATCTGATCATCCCAAGGGGTAGCCAGTTTACCCGAAAGCCAGTCTGAAGTTACCCTGCTTTTTCTCCCTGGCAGAATGCTTGGTGAGGGTCATCGGCATAGGGGTTCTTTTGGTGTGTGAGGAGGTTTGCTCAGGAGGCCAAACACACATCTCTGACCTGGTAAGCAAGAGTTAGAGCAGAGGGACAGGGTGGTCTCAGGGCTGCTTCCTCCACTCCAGGTATATTCCTGTCTGAATTGTGATTTCTGCTCATTAGAATTTAGTGTCACAGGATGGAGGCGGAGGCTGCCGAAAAGTTCTCACTCTCGCGTGACCTATGCCGACCAGACTTCAGCAGTAACACCCTGGGGACCTCCAGTTCCACCTCCCCTTATATCAGTTATGTTGTCTATGTCCTAAGGTTGGGCCCAAACCGAACAACTTGGGACCCCCTGACTCCTTGGTGAAGCATGTCACTGCTAGCTGGAAAATTGGGGTTTTCACCTTGTCCCACCTTCTGGGAATACTCTCTGCTGGGGGCTTTTTTTCCCTGGCCACAGTTTGCTGGGACCAGCCCTCTTCCTGGAAGCACAGGTCGTGTCCATCCAGTGTGCCGGGCTGCTTCTCCTGTCGTGGAGCATTCTTTCTTAGGGTTCCCATTTTTCTGTCCCAGAGGCCGGCCTCTATTTCTGCTTTTTCCTGATTCCCCAGGAATCAGGGTGTGGCCTGAACCTCAGTGGAGAACAGGCCCCCAGGGAGCCCTTGGCAGTGTGTAGAGTCACCGGTGGGGGGGGGGGGGGGATTAGAAAGCAGCTAACCCCCTCGCCAGGAGCGTCAGGGCCTCGATTATCCCAGACCCCCTTCTGTTGCTCCAGAAACGAGACGCTTCTGCAGGCCTGCCTTACAGCCGACTTCTTCCCCTTTTCCCCGTGACTTGCCCTGACTTTGCCATGCCATTCATTACACGTCCCTCTTCAACATCGCGCCAGCCCCAGCTCTGCGACATCCATTTCTGTCCACTTTCCACTGCGCGGTGAGGGAAGACTCCGTTTTCACAAATACCACAGCTGACCACTGATTTTCTTTGTTGTTGTTTACTTATTTTTGACAGATAGAGAGAGACAGAGCATGAGCGGGGGAGGGGCAGAGAGAGAGGGAGACACAGAATCCGAAGCAGGCTCCAGGCTCCGAGCTGTCAGCACAGAGCCCGACGCGGGGCTCGAACTCACAGACCGCGAGATCATGACCTGAGCCGAAGTCAGACATTCAACCGACTGAGCCACCCAGGTGCCCCCTGACCACTGATTTTTGACATTCGTGGGGGAATATCCTGGCATCTACCAAATCCCAGTATGAATTGCATAACACAGCAGTCAGTCCTGTGTCCAGAATTACACTTTAGTCCTTGTATTTTCAGGAATAATTCTTGCTACTACCTTAGGTGTGGGGGCTTTAGTCTGTCCTGTGCACCCCCCCGCCCCCATCTCCCTGTTCCAAGGCTTTTCCTTCTCATTTTTTTCTTTTCCGCTGCCTGTGTCTGGGTTGCATGTAAATGTTCCCCTCTCCTCAATGGGTTCCTGCAGCTTTTCTGGCATTTTCCCGACTATCAGCACTTCCTCTGAGGAGCTTAGACGGAAAGAAGAGCAACCAGTTGGGGAGGGAAGGGGACACTTTCTCTCTTGGCAAAAATGGAGCACAGCGAGCGGCCGGTTCGCTCTCTGGGGTCAGGGAGCCCGTAACCCCCTTTACCTCATTTCTTTCTTTCTGGGGCTTGTGTAGTACTTGAAGTCTAGAGTGTGTGTCCTTCCTGCAAGTGTTCACTGAGCTCTGAATACATTCCTGGCACCCGATAGGAGGGTGTTGTCCCGTGGCAGGAGGGAAGGCTGTGGGCAGGAAGATGTTAAGCATCCCTCCCCCTCCCCCCACCGATGCCACCCCAGGAAAAGCTATGGTCAAGTGGCAGAGAGCTCAGTTTGGAAGTAAGTGCTGGGGATGTTGTGGGACAAAGCAGGGAGGACCTTGTGTCTGAGGTGGGCTCAGTGGCCCTCCAGGTTGGCGGGGGGGCTGGAGTTGGGTGGAGAGGGTATCTCCCCCCCCCCCCCCCCCCCCCCCCGCCAGGAGGACAGCCTGTGTACCGAGGAGAGAGGCACCAGAAAGATGTATATGTCCCAGAAAGCAGGTGGGGCTGGGGCCTGTAGGGTGGGGTCCCCTGAGTGTCAGGTGTACCCTCTACCCAAACTGTACATAGAGGAGCTGACAGCTTCATGGGGATGTTTGGGGACAAACCGTGGGGCCCAAGGGTAGAGGCTTGGTGAGGCAGCCAGGGACAGGGACGCCCATCAGGAACCGGCCTCTTGGCCCAGGTGACTGGGACAGGGGGGTGATGGCAGTGGGGACGAAGTGAAGGCATAGGTCAGAACAAAAAGGAGGGGGATTGAGAACCCTTTCTGTGCAAGACCCTCAGGCCTAAGGCCTGCCTTTCGGGGACGGAGGAGGCATGGAGCGATGGTGTCGACTCCGTGTGGGCCTCTGTGGGCCTCCGGCAGATAAGGCCTCCCCGCCTCTCCCTGCCTCCCTCCCATTGTGCCCTCTGGCCTCAGGGTTCCCTCTGTGTCTTGAATGGGTTTCTGTGGCACTCAGGGTCACGTAGGGCTGCCTGCTGGGGCCAGTGTGCTTCTCCACACAGGGACAATCTGTGTACCTTCGTGGCTTCCCAGCTCGCAGGGTAGTCCCAGCTATCACAGGGACTGTGATAGTGGAGGCAGAGGACCGGTACTGGTGGCGGTAATAATATGATCATTTGAGCCATCACTAAGCGTTAGGCATTTTACAGATTCTAGTTCACGCAGTCCTTACAACAACCCCATGGGATTGCCCCACTCTACAGAGGGGAAACCGAGACAGAGAATTAGGCAGTTTACCTGCAGCAATACTTCCGGTAAGGGGCAGAGTCGGGACTCCAACCCTGGTCTCATGACTCCAGACCCCATGCCTGGTCACACTGCCCCACCCTCTCTCAGAAGAGCAAGCTGCCAGTCCGTATCTGTTGAATGGCATTGATTGGGCCATTTGAGGACTGGGCGACTGTGGGTCAGCACCTCCAGTACGCCTAGGGCCACTCCTCACTCCTCTCACCATGCCTTGTCCGTGATGGTGGCCGACCTTCACGCTGACCTCCGGGGAGCCCCTGGGCAGTGGGACTGGACGGAGCCCGAGCACAGCCCCGGTTGCACCTGCTGTGTGACTGATCCCTCATCCCATCTGGCCCTGGGGGCGGTCCTACCTGGGGGTCGGGGGCGGTGGTGGCCTGACGGCAGTGCCCTAAGCATTGGTCCTGGCGGGTTCTTAGGCCTCCCAAAGAGCAAAGAGGGACAGAGAAATGGATCTGGAAAAAGGGAGTTCTGTCCAATTGCTAGTCTGTGGAGTTAGGTGCTGCAGAAAATTTTAGTGAATGCCGTGTTGCCCTAATTTTCTTAAGAGCGTGAAGTGTGTCATAGGAATGTGTGATGTGCATCATAGTGCATCATAGGAATGAGAGCGATACCAACCCAAGAGAGCTTTGAACTCAGGTTTCATTACTCTTGGATTTATAGATTGGCAGGGGAGGAAGCTGGACTATTTTTAGGTGGTAGTGTATGAGTTTTATAATTAACAGACAGCATGCCCCCTGCTGCACATGCTCCTTGCTCATGCCTTGTTGTAATTAGCGTTATAATCATCTTCCAACAAGATCATATGGCTTTGCGGGACCTGGAACACGCCTGCCTCCTCCCTGCTCCGTCCTCTGTGCTTGGGCACCTGAGCGGGGCGGGGCGGGAGCGCTGATCCCGTTGCGAAAGGCGCCAATGACTGGGTAGGTGACCGGTGAGAAGTTTGATAGGCGGTGGGAGCAGCTTAACCCGACCATGGACGGGCAGAAAGCAGGTAATATCTGGGGAAGGACGAGGGACAAGGAGCGCTAGGATGGAGTTGGGGACTGATGGAAAGCGGCAGGACAGGTGGTGCCTTGAATATCCAATCACTTCTCTTGTTCTCAGGGAGCCAGGACTGAAAACACGTGCTTTGTTGAAAGAACATGAGCGTTTCCTGACCCTGCTCGGTCTGCAGACTAAGCTCTGTTAACTATGCAGCACCTTTGTCAGGGTTAGGAAAAGGCACCCTTTATCTTGGTGGATGAATTTGGAGGAAAGCAGATCTTTCCACTTCTCTGCAGGTGGCTGCAGCCTTGCATTAGGGCACATGGTTTGACACATGGGATATGAGCTGGTTCCCCGCCCTTGTTCAGTGTCTTCGACGGATGTCTTTGAGCAGTACACAAACCGCACAACGGAGTAGGGTCACCCTTTTGAGATTTAAGGTCAGGGTTTAGGCTTTTGATTGGAGAGAATGTAAGATGGGAAGCCTTCCTGTGTCGCCCAACTCTGATCACCCCATTTTATTTCCACCCTTCTCTTGGCCGTATACTGCTTTCTGCAAAGAACCAGGGACTGTGACCCCTAAAGGTCAGAACCTTTATAAGCACATTGGGCACAGTTTCTAGATGTTGGTCCTGGACCCCCAGGGAACATTACTATCACCCAAGGAGCTTATCAAAATGCAGATTTCTGTTCCCCAAACTCATTCTATGTGTGGTTCAGAAAGTAGGATAGAGCCCAAGAATATGTGTTTTTCATAGATTCCCAGCCGAAAACCACAGATCTGGTTCATCCCTCCACGCTGCCCCCCAGGGTCTTTCCTGCCCCTCTGTTGCTCACAGCCCCCAAGGCCAGGAACCTGGCTCTGTACCATTTGGTTTGCTGATCATGCTTCCTGTAGCCATCAATGCGTTTTTCCTCTTAAAACAGTACTTACTGAAGTATAACTTACATACAAGAGAAACGCATGAATCTTTAGCGCATGGCCTGAGGGATTTTGACAGATGTTTGTATTCCTGTAACCATTGCTCAGACCAAACTAAAGATCATTTCCATCACCCAGGAAGGTCTTCAGTGGCTCTAAAAGCACATTAGAAAGGCTAGTGAGGAGAGAGGGCATCTACCTGGGGGACAGGGACAATCTCTTCCATTTGTTTCCTGTGTGTCTTCCGTTCTCTGCAGTTTCCCTTGGAAGGGTGGGGGGCCAGGGTATGGGTGTTGCTGGAGCCCATCAGAGGACCCCATGGTCTTCTGTGAGGTTGGCGTGGGGCCTGGGAACACAGCCTTGACGCCAACATCACCTTCACCCCTGGGGCAACCTGCTGGAAGGACGCCAGCACTGGCTCCAGTGCAGACTTGGCGGATGGCCCATCCTCAAAGGCTCGCTTTGAAGAGCCCATACTTGTAAGACGCAAAGCTGTGAACAGGGGCCTGTGGGATTTTCGTTCTGCCCCTTGGAGGGCTGGAGCTCGCAAGAGATACAGTCCCCGCCAGTCTCGTGAGGCTGCTGGGACTTTGCTAAGGGGCACTGACAGTCATTCCTCCGCTCCAGGGACAGGATCCGCTCAGAGCCTTTGAGCTCCTGACCCGGTGGCCGAGGACTACTGTAGGGCTCAGTGACACACACCCTTTCTGTGTCACGTGCTCTTGTCTCACCCTTTCTTTTCCTGCCTCAGCTTCATGACTCTTGGTACCTGAGTTAGAACGAAGAACAGGCTCCTGCAAATGTTCTCCTCTTTGGACGAATGCTCTGTGAGCGTTGTGGCGCTGCTAATGCGGACTCCGAAGAGCTGAGGTTTGAAGTTGGCTGTCTTGCGGGTTGTGACCTCTGTGTTTATTTTTCCTGTGGACGTACTTGTAGTGAATTGCTGAAGACGCCTTTGGTTATTTTCTTGACTCCCAGGTTATGCGTACGTCTCGGGATTTTTAAAAAACACCTGCAGCGAGTATTTTCGCCCCCGCTAGCTGCATGTGAGAACACCCGTTCCCCCAACCCTGGGTGTTAGCATTCCTTTCCCCCCTTCCCAATTTGATGTGTGTAAAAGTGGCTCTCATTTAGCTTTGCATTTCTTTGATTACTAGTGAGCCTGAAGATTTTTCAGGAATTGATAGGCTATGTATACTTCTTCCTGTGGAAATTTACTTGGCATGCTCTTTGCTGATTTTTCTAGTGATCTATTTTATTTTTGGAAGAGGTCTGAATTTATAGGTGAAGGCCTTGATTTCCAGTTATATATGTATATTTTTAAATTTACATTATGTTCATATATTTCTTTTTTGAGAGAGAGAGAGAGAGAGGGAGAGAGAGCGAGCTGGGGAGAGGCAGAGAGAGCGAGCTGGGGAGAGGCAGAGAGCGAGGAAGAGAAAATCCAAGGCAGGCTCCGTGGGGCTCTAACCCACGAACCGTGAGATCATGACCTGAGCCAAAACCAAGAGTCAGACGCTTAACTGATTGAGCCACCTAGGCACCCCATTTTGATTTCCAGTTAAAAAAAAAAAAAAATTATCTCTATCTAGAAAGACTCAGACTTGGAACAACTTAAATTAACTCCAAGGTGGTACCCAGCCACCAGTCACTGGCCGATCTCCAAAGTAGTCTTTGGGAGAGCCAGGCAAGATGCACCTTCCAGCCAGGTACAGCTCTGTTCCTAAGTGCAGGGCCTGGTGAGCAATACGTTGGTGGGTCTTGGCCGATTCTGGGTCCCCTGTTCAGAGCACAGCTACGCAGCCCACATAATCCACACAGCCTATATCACCATAGGCAGCCATTCTGAGTGTTATAAAAACTGAGTCAAGACAGTTTTTTTTTTAATTTTTTAATGTTTATTTTTTTATTATTTTTTTAATTATTTTTTTTTTTACATTTATTTATCTTTGAGAGAGAGAGAGAGAGAGACAGAGACAGAGACAGAGAGTGAGAGGGGTAGGGGCAGAGAGAGAGGGAGACACAGAATCCGAAGCAGGCTCCAGGCTCTGAGCTGTCAGCACAGAGCCCGACATGGGGCTGGAACTGATGGACCGCGAGATCGTGACCTGAGCCGAAGTCGGACGCTTAACTGACTGAGCCACCCAGGCGCCCCAAGCCAGTTTTGAAAATAATACCCAAACTCCAAGACATTGGGTGTACAATTTTTACTATAATTGAAACTCCCAACCTGTTGACATGGGCATCACGGTTTTGAGTGGAATCTGAACTGGGGTAGCCTTGATTTGGTTTGACTGGCGGTCCCGGAGCCTGGAGGGGAGTTAGGCAGTGGGACCAGTCCTGCCTTTGTTACTAATTAATGAGGTGACTCTGGCACACCAGCTGGCTTCCTGGGGCCACAGTGTTCTCACCAGTAAAAGGAGAGGTGCAACTAGGTAAACTTCCAGGTCATTCTCAGCTCTAAATATCCACGAGTCCCAAGTTCTAGCTGTGTTTTTATCCCCCACAAAAAGATTGTGATATATTTAAGACAACTTAGCTTTATTTTTTCTTTAGCATCTGAGTTATATAAAAGCAAAAACATTTCAAGATCTGGTACGTATGTTTTTGCATTTCACCAGATTTCAGTCTGACTTAGTTATGTTCTCAGTGTGTCCAAATAAAGGAATACTTCAACATAACTGACTCCCTCTTCTAGGTTTTACCCTAGGGGCATCGCCGGGGTCTATGAAGTCGCTGGCAAGAAGGCAGGCGCATTTGATAATGGGCAACGGGTGAAAACAGTATCTTGGGACATTCCATCTCTTCCTTCTTTACCTCCTTGGTAACCATCTATGGAGTTGGCGAAGCTCGGAAGGGGACAAGGCTTTAAGGACCTCATTGCCTTTTGGGGAGCAGTGGCGCAAGCCTGGCCTTACCGGCCAACTCCGTGGCCATTCTGCCTTTGCTCCGTTGCTGTGCTGGCTCTCCTGGTGGCCGGAGCCCCCCCTGAGAGCCCCTCCCACCTCAACTCTCACTGCCTTTGGCCCCCACACCACTTTTCTCCCCACCCCCCATGCCTTCCTTGCTTCACACATCTTCCCTGTTCTCAGTGGCCTGTCAAAGGGGGACTTCCTGGGGTCCTAGTCCCAGCACCTTCCCCCACTTGCTCTCAGCCCCTTGGGTGGCCCTGGTTGTCACCTGAGTGCCATTTTCAGTCACATCCGCTCTCTACCCCAGGCCTGTCCTCTGATCCCACTCACCTGCCTCCTGGACACTTGACCTCAGGCACCCCCTAAGTCCAGCACATGGTCCCTGTCCATGACCCTGCTGGGGTTTGCCTTCCTATCATCTAGCTAGCCCCCCAGGCCCGCAGCCCCGGACTCGCAAACTGCCTCCCCTTCATCCTCCTTGCCCTCCCTGCGTACCCCTGCAGACACACTCACTGGCTCATCCCCTGGTGCCCACACGCCCCTCACCGTGTTGTTCCCTGCTGCCCTGGTGGAGCCCGTGACTCCTCTGTCCTGGCCTCTTGCTATTCTCTCCCTTGCTCCTTCTGTCCCCTCCCAGTCTGCCTTTATTATCTTGGTGAATATTTAAAACAAGGAAAACCCCTGTCCCGCAAATGAATCTCCCCCGAGAATCTCTGCTCGGTCTCTTTACCGCACCCCCGTCCTGCATCGGGAGGGGGCGGGGGGGGGGGGATGCAAGCTTGCAAAGATGAACTTGACCTATCCTTTATTAAGGTGGCTTTCCCCCCCTGTTTCCATCGCCCCTCAGCACAATGTAGGCAGGGGGAGGTCAGCCCTGTGCTCATCTCCACCCTTCCCTGAGTTAATCCTCTCTCCCCACCCTGCACCCATTCTCTTCAGGGGCTTAGTAGATCCAAGAACCCAGAGTTGGATGTCAGAGCCCGAGGGGCCTGCCAGCCCCACTTTTTACATTTTACAGAAAACGAAACCAAGGCCCAGGGAAGGGGCTTGTGGTGGGTCCTCTTGTGAGTCTGCATACCAGCTTTTTGGGGCTCGCTGTAACACATCAGCACAGCCTGAGTGGCTTAGAACAACACGGGTTTATTCTTACACAGTTCTGTTGGCCGGAAGCCTGAAATGAAGGTGTTGGTGAGGCCGTGCTTCCTCTGAAGTCTCTACCTTGCCTTTCCCTAGCTCCTGGTGGCCGCCGCTCCTTGCATTCCTTGCGTTGTAGATCCACGGCTCCGATCTCTGCCTCCGTCATGGCCTTCTCCCTGTGCGTGTCCCTGTGTCTGAATTTCCCTCTTTTTTTTTTTTTCAACGTTTTTTATTTATTTTTGGGACAGAGAGAGACAGAGCATGAACGGGGGAGGGGCAGAGAGAGAGGGAGACACAGAATCGGAAACAGGCTCCAGGCTCCGAGCCATCAGCCCAGAGCCTGACACGGGGCTTGAACTCACGGACCGCGAGATCGTGACCTGGCCGAAGTCGGACGCTTAACCGACTGCGCCACCCAGGCGCCCCTGAATTTCCCTCTTTTTACAAAGACACCAGTTACTGCCTTCGGCGCCTATCCAACACCAGAAAGACCTCAACTTTCCTTGACTACATCCTCAAAGACCCTACTTCCAGATAGGGCCACGTACACAGGGTGGGGTGGTGGTGAAGGCTTCAGCGTGCCTTTCTGCAAGATAGAATCCAACCCACAACGCACCGCAACCCCTGTGGTGCTGCAGAAGGGAGTGTGAGCGGGGGTTCACCCCGCGTCATCGTGGGGAGGATTCCGCCTGGTGTTTTAGGTTGGAAACCCTTAGGGCTCTGCTTGTTGGACCTGGGCTTCTCCTAAACAGTTCGAGAGAGGTGGGCCTCTTTGTGTGTGTTTGTGAAGCGTGGCAGACGAAAGCCACACGGGCCCGTTTCAGCGGAGAGGAGGGGAGAAACGCCTCATGAGGTCAGCAGTCTTAGATTTTTAACCTTGTGTCACTGTTCCGGTCTGGAAAATCAACTCGTACCTGCTCTAGGACTTAACTGCTGTGCATTCTTCCCCGTTGCATGAAGCTAACGGGCTTGCTCCTGTTTTCCTTTATAGGCAAGTGCCTTCTGTTGCTGGTTTTTTGATTGCTCGGGAAGTTCATTGTTGCTCTGGCCCTCCTGACCTTTGTCTGGCCTTTGCCCGTGTGCAGAGTTTCTGAGTCAGCGTTTTGTGTGGGCCAGAGGGGGCGCAGCATGATTTTCCATAACTGCAGAGGTTGGGACCCTAGGCTTGCAGGTGGGGAGAAGCCTGGGGCTGGGGCTCCATATTTAGTCTGGAATCCAGTTCCAGCTGCTGCTCTGAGGCCACGGTGAATGCCAGAAAGGGCGGAGCACCCGCTCTGAGCCAGGCCAGCAGCGGCCTGCTGTGCAGTGCATCTGGGAACGAAGGTAGCGGCCTATTGGTGCCAGGCCTGCTCCTTTTCCTGCCTGTACATTGACCAGGAGGCCTGGGGAAAGGGACAGGGAGGCAAGCAAACAAATAGAAGAACTGGAAAGGGCATCCGAGGTGAGATAGTTCAGTACCTCTTTTCTGCAGATACAGAGACCGGGCTGGCCCAGAGAGGTGACTTTCCCGAGGTCACATGGTTAGTTAGTTAATAGCAGAAGTGTTAGATTTGGGTTTCTGGATTCCAAGGCCTTTGCCCTTCTCTGGAACTCTGCCGCCCAGGAGGCTGTGTGGCCATCAGGATTGGGGTGGGGGGTCCCTTCAAGCAGCAGCTTAACCAGAGACGAGGAAGAGAATGACCAACACCCCCAGTGGCACCCAGGTTGGGAGAAGACAGGTGTCCATTTTGTGTATCTTTTTTTTTTTTTAATTTTTTTTTTTTAATGTTTATTTATTTTTGAGAGAGACAGAGACAGAATGCGAGTGGGTTAGGGGCAGAGAGAGAGGGAGGCACAGAATCCGAAGCAGGCTCCAGGCTCTGAGCTGTCAGCACAGAGCCCGACGCGGGGCTTGAACTCACGAGCTGTGAGATCATGACCTGAGCCAAAGTCGGACGCTCAACCGACCGAGCCACCCAGGCACCCCCGTTTTGTATATCTTCTTGCCTCCCTTTCTGTGCCGCTCTCTGGTTCCCACTCCACCCCCTACCCTCCATGCAACCTGTTTGTGTTAGTCATTCACACTGTAGTGTGAATATCAGTCTTCTCCCAGAGGGACTTAGACAGTCATCACTTGGAGTCAGACAGATGCAGCGTTCTGGCGCGTGTCGTAAGGTGCACGTTGATGGAAACAGGCACACCTCAGAAAGGCAGACGCTCCAGGACCAGCTCTCTCCTCATGCTCTCAGAGCATCCCAGCTCCCCTCTGGTGCCTGCCCTGTCTTCCTTGTCCACAGTCTGACCACCCATCCCATGCTCTACTGTCCAGACCTGCTCAGGAACTGGTCTCATGGCCTTGCTAATGACCCTCATTTTCCAGCGTAGAGTCCTCCCACCAGGCCACCTCGTGGGTCCCAGCAGGCTGACGGTGGGGGCAGCCGTTTTAGGAAGTGGCCATCTTCAGGCCCAGAGCAGCCTGGCCTGAACCTCAGGGTAGGACGTGTGGGAGGGCATAACTTCAGCATCAGGAAGAGCTGGGCACCACGACAGCTCTCCCCTGGCCCCACGGCCCTCTGTGCCCCCCTGATGTGCCCTTACCTGCTGAGTGGTCATCATGTCTAGGCCTTTCTGATCCTCTGTTTCCTCATCTCTAAGATGGGATCCATCTCACAGACTAGAGGGAGGGTTGGAGACGGTGGGTGTAAAGGCTTAGCTCCCTGTAATCACTCACATGGTTCTTACGAAGTTTGTTGCCTCGAGTAATGCTCACAGCAACCCTGGGAGGGAGGCTGGGCCAGTACTGGGTCGATGCGGGAAATGATAGAGCAGGAAAGGGACCCACCAGCCCTTGGGATTCTGACGGCTGGTTCTCTGCCCCGTCCCGCTGCACACAGATACCAGTGGGGAAGCCACCAGGGAGCTCTCCACCTGCGAGAGACACCTTACTTCCCGCCAGTTGATGGTTCTGAAGTCACGCTCCCTGGCGTTCCCCTGAATGGGGCAAGGAGAGGAGGCCGTGGCTGAGACTCAGCAGAGACGCCCGTGTGTCTCAACCGCTCGGTGGATGGATCAATACTGGCGCAGGCCTGCCCCGAGCCCTGGGCGCTGCGATGCCCAAGACGTGCAACTTTTGTCCCTGCCACAGGCGGAGGCTGTGTGCCAGCAGAGGGCTCTGGGAGGAGTGCAGGGAGGGCCTGGCACTGCTGAGGACAGCAATTAGCAGGAGTGGCTCATACTAATCGCTCTGATCAGCCAAGCAGAAGCCAAGCCTGCCGTTCGCAGGCCGAGGTTGGCTCCTGGGGCCCCAGGGAGAGAGGAACAAAGGGAGTCGCTGTAAAAATTTCAGAGGCCTGTCCTCATTCTGCAGGGGCTGGCTGCTGTGGGAGCCTGGTGGGCAGCGGGAGCTGGGAAGCCCAGAGACAGGTGGGGCCCAGCCAGGCCGGCCGACTCCCCTGCTCCCAGAGCTCATATCCTGCCTCCAGCAGATGAGCCAGCGCATTTTTTTCTAATGAGCCCTATAAAGTTTTCTCCCGGCCCTCCCACCCTGGAAATCCTCAGTGGCCAGAAAGGCTGTGGCACTGTGTGTGTGTGGTGGCAGCGTGGCACAAATCAGGGTTCAAGAAGAGGCCACAGGAGGGAGGCCCTCAGGTCAATATGCAAGTGGCAGAAATACACAGGAAACCCCTGCAATGGGCTGCTCCTAGGGAGGGGAGGGCAGGGACTCCAGCCCTGGCGCACCCCCCCCCCACCCCGCCCCGGGCTCCGGAAATTCTGCCGAAAAGGACACGTTTGTAGCATGTGGCATTTGTCCACCCAGCTGGATCAAAGCAAAATTACCTTTCTTCTTGTTATCATTACTGGTATTAATAATCTGTGTTTAGCATTCTTTTATATTTTAGACCTGGTATTTATGTTCTGACAACCGTGGGAGGTTAAAGAAATGAAAGGTATGAGGCGCCCGGGTGGCTCAGTCGGTTGAGCGGCCGACTTCGGCTCGGGTCATGATCTCGCAGTTTGTGACTTCAAGCCCCGCATTGGGCTCTCTGCTGTCGGCTCGGAGCCTGGAGCCTGCTTCAGATTCCCTGTCTCCCTCTCTCTCTGCCCCTCCCCTACTTGTGCTTTGTCTCTTGCTCTCTCTCAAAAATAAACATTAAAAAAGTTTTTGTTTTTTTTTTTAACGAAGGGGATAAAAAAAGGTATCGCCAGGGGCGCCTGGGTGGCGCAGTCGGTTAAGCGTCCGACTTCAGCCAGGTCACGATCTCGCGGTCCGTGAGTTCGAGCCCCGCGTCAGGCTCTGGGCTGATGGCTCGGAGCCTGAAGCCTGTTTCTGATTCTGTGTCTCCCTCTCTCTCTGCC
>NW_024412397.1:26249536-26260508 GCF_014898765.1 Herpailurus yagouaroundi | reverse complement strand
AAAAAAAAAAAAAAAAAAAAAAAAAATGTTGAAAAAAAATTAAAAAAAAAAAAAAAAAAAGGTATCGCCCTCATCTGTAGGTGTAGAAAATGAGGCCTAACCACTCGGGTGACTAGCACAGAGGACGAACCAAGGTGAGAACGTAGCTTTGCCTTCTATGGGGCCAAGGTCAGGCCCCTTAGCACTGGGAGCTCATTCAGATCGTTTTTATCTGGCATTCGGTAATAAACTATATGGGGGCTCCGCTAACCCCCAGATGACAGAGCAAAGAGGTGAATATTTACCTCCCCCTGCCATAGGGGTCTCCTAACATGAACCTTTCCTCTACTCCCGCCCAGCCCGCCTCCCCAGTTTCTGAAATGTGCCGTGGAGAAGGAGAGGGTTCATTGGGCAGGTCTGTGGTGTCACGGACAGTGTGGCCCGCCCTCTTCCGTGGGCAGGCCGGCTTCGCAGGCGTGCGGTCTTGCGCCTGCTCAGGGCCCCACGCTCAGAGGGGTTAATGCCTGGTCAGTGCTCAGCTGTCACTGTTTGAAATTCTTATTTTGAACTCAAGGCCCCACGTTTTCATTCTGCACTGGGCCCCACAGATTAGGTAGCTGGTCCCGCTGGCTGTGGGTGCCCCAGCTGTTAGGGATGGGAGGCCTGTGCTCCTCGCCACCATGCCTGGGGTCTTTGGGGTCTGTCAGCTGGCCTAGCTGCTGGGGAGGGGCTGGCAGAGGGCGTTCCTGGGGCTGGCATTCACAGCAGCTGCACGTGGAAGCTGAGCAGGGCCAGGCGGAGATTTCTGGAACGAGCGCACGCACATTCTCTGGCGGCCCATCAACCCTCCCTCCATCCCAGGCTGCCCCTCCCCCTCTCACCTGGAAACACCATGTGCACTCCCGTGACCTTGCTAGCTGAGAGCAAGGGGCCAGAAATCTTCGTATCCACAGAAGGCATGTGTCCTGCTGCCCCACTCTGAAGTGGGCTCTATCCTTGCTCCCCATGGGGTTTACCTTTGACGAATGGAGAGCATGAGAATGATCCAAGGAATGAGGGCTGTGCTCCTGAGGGTCTCCTCCTCACCCGGTGTGCCCTGTCAGGCCACAGCAGGCCCTGCGCGAGCTTGCGTGTCTGGGCAGGGCCAGGCTGGCAGGGACGCGGGACCACTCCATCCCCCCATCCCCCGCCAGAGCACAGCCCTTGCCAGGGGGCATCAGGTTCAGCAGGGAAGCATCAGGGAGCTGAAGAGGGAGAGCAGAGTGAGGGGTTCCAGACTGCAAGCGCTGTGGGCTCCAGAGAGGGGAAATCGGAGGTTAGCGCCCACCCTGCCACCCGGGGCTGGTGGTGTCCAAAGTGGGGTGCGTAAGCACCCATCCGAAAAGAATGTTACAACTCTTAGGTGTATTTCTTTTGTTATCTTTAAATTTCTATTTTAGGGTATTTTTTTTAATGTTTCTTTATTTTTGAGAGAGAGAGAGAGAGACAGAGCACAAGTGCAGGAGGGGCAGAGAGAGAGAAGGAGACACAGCCTCCGAAGCGGGCTCCAGGCTCCGAGCTGTCAGCACAGAGCCCGACGTGGGGCTCGAACCCGCGAACCATGAGATCATGACCTGAGCCGAAGTCAGACACTTAACTGACTGAGCCACCCAGGCACCCCAGTGTATGTTTTTGTAATACACAAAATGTATTACCGGGGTGAGTGTATATACATGTGTGTATTGCATATAGTGTGCGTGTGCGTGTGTGTGTGTGTGTGTATGCAGGTGCATTGTGAGCAGATGGTGTCTTAGTTTGCTAAGACTGCTGTAACAAAGTATTGCAAACTGAGTGGCTTAAACAACAGAAATTTATTCTCTCACACTTCCATAAGCTGCAAGTCCAAAATCAAGGCCTCAGCAGGGCTCGTTCCTTCTGGGGGCCGTGAGGGAAGATCCGTTCCACGTTGCCCCCTAGTTTGGGGTGGTTTTCTGGCAATCTTTGACATTTCTTGGCTTGGAGAAGCGACACCCCGATCTCTGCCCTCATCTTAGCTTGGTTTTCTCTGCGCGCACGTGCGTGTGCGTGTGTGTGTGCGCGCGCGCGTGTAAACTCCAATTTCCCCTTTATATAAGGAGACCGGTTGTATTGGATTGAGGGCACGCCCTCCTCCTGTACAACCTCATCTTCGCTAATTCCACCTGCAATGACTTTATTTCCAAATCAGGTCACATTCTGCGATACTGGGGGTTAGGACTTGGACGTATAAAATTTGGGGAGACACAATTCAACCCATAAGAGATGGCGAAAGCAATGTAGAAAGCCCCCTGGCTTAGCTAAGCTGTTTGCCCGGTGGTCAGCCAGCCTGACTGTGCGTTGGTACAGCTGTCTCGATTTCTCAGGAGGGGGCCCTGGTTGAGGACTAGTCCCGCTGGACAGCAAGAGTTGCTGGCAGGATTTACCGGGCCCTGTGGCCTCCAGTCTGCAAGAGGACAAGAAGCCTGCCGTGAGAGGTGTGGGGCGCTGAGTGCCAAGCACGGAAAGAGACCCTGTGTCCTGTCTCTGTCCCTGGCCGCAAGCATCAAGGCACAGTGAGCAAAGGAAGGGGCCCTAAGCAGCCATGAGTGAACAGACCCCTGAGCCTGGCCACTCCAGGGATGGAGGTCCGGAGGCCTGGGTCTCCTGTGGCATGACCTTTGTAGGTCACAGGATTCTAGGATTTAAAGCTGGAAGGTGCCTTTGAGATCCACTGGTCCAAACTCTCATTTTTGCTGATGGGGACTGAAGTCAAAGGAAGGGAGAATCTTGCTCAGAGACTCAGTTAGGGTGACGATTGTTGGCTGTATTAGTTACCTATTGCTGCATAACAAAATATCCCCAGGCAACTCAGACTTCTCTCCTGCTTCGTGCTGGTCAGGAGCCTGGGTTCAGCCTAGCTGGGCCCTCTACCTACTTCTGGGGTTTCTTTTGAGGCTGCAGAAAAGGAATCACCTGGGGCTGGTGTCGGCCGTGGGAGGGTCCCTTCTGAACTCACTTGTGTGCTTGTTGATGGAATTTAGTTCCTTCTGGTTATCGGGCTGAGCCTTAGCACTTTGCTGGCTGTTGGCCAGAGGCCACTTGGAGTGCCTTGCCACATGGCCCTCTCCAGCATGGCAGCTTGCTTCATCAGAGTGTGCAAGCTGAGAAGACAATGGAAAGTCAGCAAGATGGAAATCACGGTCTTTTGTAACCAGATCACAGAAGTGACATCCTGTCACTTGCTGTAGTCTCTAAGTTAGAAGCGAATCATTAGGTCCAGCCTACACTCAAGGGAGGGGATTATACATGGGTAGTGGGAGGTAGGGGTCATTGAGGACCATCTTAGAAAAATGCTTACTGCAGCCGCATATAACCAGAAACTCAAATAAAATGGTTTAAAGAACCCAGAGATTTATTTTTCTCCCATGTAAAAGAAATATGGAGGCAGGCTGCCTAGGGCTGATGAGGGAGTTCTGTGGTCATCAGGGGCCCAGGCTCTTTCTATCTTTATGCTTTGCCATGCTTAACGAGTATCTACTAGCCTCAAAGTTGCCTCATAGTATAGGAAAGCTGCTGGAGCTCCAGGCATCATGTCCATATTCCAGCCTACCATTCATTGAACATCCATTTGCTAGTCATCTACCCTCCATGAAACAGCAGGAAAGGAGGAAGAAGACAATTTGAAAGGCCCCCAACATCCAAGATGAAACAGATGTGTGAGTGGATAGGTGACCATTCAACAGGTAACTTTCAAGAAAACCAGTCCTGGTGGGAGGGGGCATGCAGGTTGGGTTTTGAAGGGTGGATAGGAGTTGTCTGGACAAGAATGGGTCAAGGAAGCAGCCTGTGTGCTGTCCTGCAGATCCATCACCCTGATCTAAAGGAAGGCCTTGCTAGCCTGAGGATTTGGGCTGTTTTAAGCAAGGGGACCCAGCAGCCAGTGCGAGGGACAGACCTATATACCACCAGCACGATCCATGACGTGGGGCTCTGGCCCCCCTTCTCTACTTCATTGCTTCTTCAGCTCTTCCAGTCCTTCCTCTGGTTCCTGGATCATGCAGCCAAATTCTTTACGTACTGGGGACATTCTCGGGGGGTCTTACCAGGGTTCCAGATTTCTCCTGCTTGGCAACCTAAGGAACATCGCAAGCATCCCTCATTTCTTGGTTGCCTTATATGTCACGAGACACAATCAGAACCACATAGCTTAGCCTGTGAACTTCTCCTTCACATTTAAGGTTTTTGAGACTTCCGTGTGAAGGAAGTTAGAAGTGTGGCGTCATTAGCAAGGGGGGAAGGTGTGGCAGCACATCTCAGCTCTGGGGCTAGGGTGGCACCAGCCGAGGGCGCTCAGATGTGCCCGCAGCCTGCCTGCCCTCCGGCGCCGTGCGCAGGATTAGACAAGAGAGCCCACAGGGCAGCAGGGCGTGCTGCGGGTGGGGACGACTGGCAGTAAGCTCATGGCATCTGCCATCTCTGTGCAGTGGCACTTTAAGATCAGAACTTGGGAACGTACTTCCCTTCGGTATTTTGCCCACAGGAGAATCCACTGCTGGGAGGTATGTGGTGAGGCGGCACCGGGGCTTCCCATGCTCACCATCATGGGAAAGGGAGAGAGAATTCTGTAGCCATGCCCAGCACAAGCACGGGGATGATAGGGCCAATAGCGACAACAATGGCATTTGCTGAATATACTGAATGAAGCATGCGATGTGAGTTGAAAGTGCTTTGTGGGGACGGTCTTCCCTCCAACTCCCAGCCTTCTTCCCAGGAATGGGGGACGACCCCCCTTCCCGCCTGTGGCCCTACACGAGGTTAGCAGATTCCAGATCAAGCAGTGACACGCAGGATGACCAGTGGACAGGATGCTGCCCACCTCTGAGCCTTTTTTTTTTTTTCAGGTTTATTTTTGAGAGACAGAGGCAGAGCACAAGTGGGGGGAGGGGCAGAGAGGGAGGGAGACACAGAATCCGAAGCAGGCTCCAGGCTCCAAGCTGTCAGCACAGATCCTCACGCGGGGTTCGAACCCATGAACCATGAGGTCATGACCTGAGCCGAAGTCGGACACTTAACCAACTGAGCCACCCAGGTGCTCCTAAAGTTTTTCCTTTTCTTATAAAAATGCTCAAGCTCAGTTTTTGAAAAAGAGAGAGAGAGAGAGAGAGAGAGAGAGGAAAAATAGAAGATAGCTTTAATTCCACCTCTGAGGGATGTTTTAAGAGATTTTTTGGTTTTAATCGCTTTTCTATGCATTTTTCATATAATCGAGATACTCGTGTACATAAAAGCTTTTTCCCGTAACACGAATGTTGCCGGGTTATTATAGTTCTTCATAAATAATTCCTGAGGGCTGAACAGTCAGTCCATCAAGGAGATAGGGTCCGCTTTCTGTTGCCGAGTGTGAGGTATCTTGGCCCCCACCATTGTCCTCCCTGGCCTCCTGCCCGGCTGGGCGTCTGCCTCACCCAGGTCAGCGAAGCGTCTGGCTCCCTTGCTAAGATCCAGTGAAGTTTCAGGAGACCCTCCTCCTTCCAGGGTCAGGGTAGCACCCGTGTCTTGGGTAGATAGACAAGACCCCCAGATGTGATGCGTGATGAGCTTTCCAAGGGCCCTTTCCAAGGGTGTCTTAGCCCCTCCTCTCTCAGCCTGTCGGGGGGTGGGTTGGGGGGTTCCGGAGCCAGCCCCACATTCCAGCGCTTTCTGGCCTGAGACACCTGCAAAGTAACCAGTCTCGCTTTTATGTGACGCGAGAAGAGGGCAGCTCACTAAGTTGCCAACTAATGTGTCTGATAACCCTCTGTGCCTCAGTTTCCTCACTGTTCAGGGGAGGCAGAAACAGCATGCATGGTGTTCTGAGCACTAAAGGCATAAAACGTGAAGCGTGCTTAGAAGGTGTCTGAGCCCACAGGCGCACACAGATGGGCTGTCGCTCTTAGCTGCTTCCAGGGAAGTTCGCAGGCAGTGGGGAGCAGGGAGCTAGGACTGGTCTGGAAGTAACACGGATACTGTGGGTGAGTGTGCGATCCCAGGGCCGAGGGAAGGGCTGCTACACTCCTCCACCGTGCAGATTCGGGTTCGCCAGCTGCTGGATGGTGTCTCCTCGGTGACAGATCCACAGTCTGCCCCTTTCGGATGGATAATCACATGCAACCCCCACACTCTTCTCCTTAGCTTAGCTCCGATAATGAGGTTGAAGGAAAGAAGAGATTCTTGTGTTCATTCTGGGCCCACGGTGTACCTGGCTGCTGCTGTCCGCGGTTGGAGGTCCTGAACCTATTCCCACAGCCAGGCAGGGGAAGGCAGGAAGGGCCACCAGCTATGGGAGGCTGGGGCCCAGCAAACGCTGGATGTCCCTGTGCACCTGGGAGGGTCACCTTGTTGAGTCAATTTGGGCAGGCAGAGGTGTCCTGTGGCCTGAGGGCCCAGGAAGAAGAGCTGTGTCCATCCCTGTCCCTGTACACAGGAGCCAAGTTCACCCCACACCCTTCAACCCCTCCTGCCGAGCTGGCTAGGATGAGGATTTGGGGCCTGTTTTATCTAGCAAGACTCGTGTGCCCCAGCCACCTGGGCTTATGGTCATCGGGAGAGGAGGCAGTGTCAGGGCCTCAAGGGACAGCACATGGGCGCGGTGGGACCTCCGTGATGCAGGCCCCTCCCCTCCCCGACCTGGCTGGACCTGGCTGACCTCCCGATCCTCCTGCAAGGTCACTCGAGGAATGTGCTCTCTGACCCTCTTCCCCACGGCATGTTGTTATTATTTGCCATTATTTACCGAGCCTCTGATACACTCTGGATTCTAAAATAAACGTATCAAATACATGCATCATAGATTGCCTACTGTTTGCCTGGGACGGTGCTCATTTTGCACAGTTTTAGGTCATCCTCTCGACTGCCCTGTGAGAGGGGACTTTCATCTGCTTTGGGGCTGGGGAGACAGAGGCTCAGAGAATTCGCTAACTTAGAGGAGGCCATGCCGCAGAGCCCGCAGGACTCCGAAAGCTGTGTTTTATCCACTCCCATCCCTCTGTGCTGACTCCCACACGTGCCCTTGAACCTGTGTCTTTGTGGCTCTGGACAGGAATGCCTACAAGGCACCATCTTCTCTCCGCCACCCTGGGCGGCGGGGTGTTGGGGGTGTCCTCTGAGCAGAGGCCACAGCTCAGTCACCTGGTATCCCTGGGTCTAGCTCGGTGCCTGGCACTCACTGAGGGAATGACTGCACCTGTTGCGCTCTGAGCCAAGGGTAGTAGAGCCAGAACGAAGGGATATTTCTTTTGTGCTGCGGTAGCTCGATGTCCCCAGCTCCATTCCTGGCTTGTCACTACAGATCAAACCATAATGTTGGGTGCTTTTGCTTTCCTCCCTTGGGTAGGGCTGGACCTAACCGGTTCTTTCCCTCTCCCCCCGCCCCCCACCCCTGATATCCCTGACCAGTGCTCAGTGGTGACTTGTCCCATCCATCCCAGGGTGGCTTGTGTCATACTAGTTACATGTCACACTGGTGTCTCCCTGGCAAGACGTGCTCCTCGCGGAAATCGGAGATGTGTCCTCGCCTGGTCAGCCACACAGACAGGGTGTTGCCACAGGCCTCTGTGTTCATGTTTGCTGGGCAGGCCTGTTTCTGGTTTGGCCTTTAGGCTTTGACCTTGCATTCGGGGAAGTGTATCTCTGTTCATTTTAACGGGATCTACCCTCACCTTGAAGGCTATATACCCACTCTTTATTCAGCTACAGGGAAAGAAAAAAAAAATTTTTTTACCAATTTATATATATTTTTTCATTTTTACTTAGTTTGTTTTTTTTTTTTAAATTTTTTTTTTTCAACGTTTATTTTATTTTTGGGACAGAGAGAGACAGAGCATGAACGGGGGAGGGGCAGAGAGAGAGGGAGACACAGAATGGGAAACAGGCTCCAGGCTCTGAGCCATCAGCCCAGAGCCCGACGCGGGGCTCGAACTCCCGGACCGCGAGATCGTGACCTGGCTGAAGTCGGACGCTTAACCGACTGCGCCACCCAGGCGCCCCTTACTTAGTTTGTTTTTTAAATTTACATGCAAGTTAGTTAGCATATAGTGCAACAATGATTTCGGTAGATTCCTTAATGCCCCTTCCCCATTTAACCCATCCCCCCTCCCACAACCCCTCTAGTAACCCTCTGTTTGTTCTCCATATTTAAGAGTCTCTTATGTTTTTGTCCCCCTCCCTGTTTTTTTTATTATTTTTTATTTCCTTCCCTTATGTTCATCTGTTTTTGTCTTGAAGTCCTCATATAAGTGAAGTCATATGATATTTGTCTTTCTCTGACTAACTTCGTGTAGTTGCAAATGGCAAGATTTCATTCTTTTTGATGGCCGAGTAGTACTCCATTGTATATATATACCACATCTTCTTTATGTATTCAACCATCAATAGACATTTGGGGCTCTTTCCATACTTAGGCTATTGTTGATAGTGCTACTATCAACAAGTGTTGGGGGTGCATGTGTCCCTTGGAAACAGCACATCTGTATCCCTTGGATAAATACCTAGTAGTGCAGTTGCTGGGTCATAGGATAGTTCTGTTTTTAATTTTTTGAGGAACCTCCAGACTGTTTTCCAGAGTGGCTGCACCAGTTTGCATTCCCACCAACAGTGCAAAACGTTCCTCTTTCTCTGCATCCTCGCCAACATCTGTTGCCTGAGTTGTTCATGTTAGCCATTCTGACAGGTGTGAGGTGGTATCTCATTGTGGTTTTGATTTGTATTATCCGGATGATGGGTGACGTTGAGCATTTTTTCATGTGTCGGTTGGCCGTCTGGATGTCTTCTTTGGAGAAGTGTCTATTCATGTCTTTTGCCCATTTCTTCATTTTATTTTTTGATGAGGTCCCAATAGTTCATTTTTGCTTTTATTTCCCTTGCCTCTGGAGGCATGTTGAGTAAGAAGTTGCTGCGGCCAAGATCAAAGAGGTTTTTTTTTGTTTTTTTTAATTTTTTTTTCAACGTTTATTTATTTTTGGGACAGAGAGAGACAGAGCATGAGCAGGGGAGGGTCAGAGAGAGAGGGAGACACAGAATCGGAAACAGGCTCCAGGCTCTGAGCCATCAGCCCAGAGCCTGACGCGGGGCTCGAACTCACGGACCGCGAGATCGTGACCTGGCTGAAGTCGGACGCTTAACCGACTGTGCCACCCAGGCGCCCCAAGATCAAAGAGGTTTTACCTGTTTTCTCCTCGAGGATTTTGATGGCTTCCTATCTTATATTTAGGTCTTTCATCCATTTTGAGTTTATTTTTGTGTATGGTGTAAGAAAGTGGCCCAGGTTCATTTTTCTGCATGTCTCTGTCCATTTTTCCCAGCACCCCTTGCTGAAGAGACTGTCTTTATTCCATTGGATATTCTTTTCTGCTTTGTCAAAGATTAGTTAGCTATGTTTGTGGGTCCATTTCTGGGTTCTCTATTCTGTTCCATTGATCTGAGTGTCTGCTCATGTGCCAGTGCCACACTGTCCTGATGATTACAGCTTTGTCATACTGCTTGAAGTCTGCCCACTGGTCCCTTAGATGACACTGGAACAGGGTTTCTCATTACCTGTTTTCACAGGGCTTGTAGGACGAAGACTGTAGATACTGATATATTAATCTTACTGTCACGTATGCTCTAAGAGACTGTTTTTGTTTTTTTTTGTTTTTGTTTTTGTTTTTAGCAAGAAAATGTAAGAGAAGCTTCAAGATGGCGGTCTCTTGGAGGTAGCCCGAGGGAGTAGAAAATAACACAGGGGTACAAATCTCAGCTAACAAGTATTTCAGTCCTTGTTTTCTGATTTGGGATGTGTCCTGTCACAGCCCCATGCTTGTGTTTCCTCACCTGTAATATAAGGGATTGGTTTGCCCATTTTATTGCTTCTAGGAAGCATGGGTTTGTTTTTGTTTGTTTGTTTGTTTGTTTTTTGGTTTTTTTTTCATGTGTTAATATCTGAAATCACAGTGCATCTTTCTACTGCTGGCCATCAGCCACATGGCAGGGATGACAGCTGTCATTGCCTGAGCGGGTGTGAACGTGTTCATGCTGTTCAGACTGTCATGACCTCAGTTGAATTAGGTACACTGTTGGCTCTCCACATGTTAAGTGTAATTGTCATTCAAACTTGTCTTCAGAAAGATCTTACCATGATTACTTAATGACACCAAAGGTTACTGTGTGTGCAGAAGGGCACAGAAACAGCAGTAGGGCATTGATTTGTTTTAGAAAAGCAAATGTTCACTGTTGGGGAAAGAATTGCAGTCTCTCACTTTCTTATAAGACAACAAGAATTGGCATTCTTACACAGGCGAAGCAATGCCACCAAAAGTAGGAGAAATCTCCAAATGCCTCAGTAGAGAGGAAATGATCTCAAAGCCACATGGGGCTCGTATGACCGTCATTAAGACATTATGTCATAGTTTAATTGGCAGCCCTTTTCTTTGTGGCTCATGAAGTAATGGTGGGTCTCACAATTGATGGCTTTGCTTTCTAAGGTTTCTCCTTGGTTGAGTAAGTAGTAGTTATATTTGCATTTTTTTTTTTTTTTTTTTTTGGTCAACTAGAGCAAGCTAATAACATTTTCAGTATTTGCTTTGAGTGTTGGTACTGCTCCTCTGGGATCCACAGAAATAATGTCAATTGCCTGATTACTTTCCTACCTTTCCTGTTGTATCGCTAGCACCTAACACGAAGCTTGACTAGGTGCTTTTGAAATAAATGAATGGATGGATGCATGCATGGATGGATGGATGGATGGGTGGATGGATGGATGCATGTATGGATGGACGGATGGATGGATGGACGGATGGATGGATGGATGGATGGATGGACGGATGGATGGATGGGTGGATGGATGGATGGGTGGATGGATGGATGCATGTATGGATGGACAGATGGATGGATGGACGGACGGACGGATGGATGGATGGATGGATGGGTGGGTGGATGGATGGGTGGGTGGATGGATGGGTGGATGGATGGATGATAAATGGGT
>NW_024412397.1:26240021-26249436 GCF_014898765.1 Herpailurus yagouaroundi | reverse complement strand
TGGATGGGTGGGTAGATGGATGGGTGGGTGGATGGATGATAAATGGGTAGATGGGTAGATGGATGGATGGATGGATGGATGGGTGGATGGATGCATGTATGTATGGACGGATGGATAGATGGATGGATGGATGGATGGATGGACAGATGGATGGATGGGTGGATGGATGGATGGGTGGATGGATGGATGGATGGGTGGATGGATGGATGCATGTATAGATGGACGGATGGATGGATGGACGGATGGATGGATGGACGGATGGATGGGTGGGTGGATGGATGGGTGGATGGATGGATGATAAATGGGTAGATGGGTAGATGGGTAGATGGATGGATGGATGTAAGGATGGATGGGTGGATGAATGGATGACACATGGATGGATGGAGCCACACCCAGAGAGGGATTTCCATCTTTGGGGAGGCAGTAGGATCCTTTCTGCAGAAGCTATAGACATATCTCCCGGATTCAGTAGGAACTTAGACTCTGTTTTTCAGGGTTTTGTTGATTCATTTATAGTCTGAGTTGATTCTCATAGTTATAGTTTTCTCTGGAGAGATCTCTAAGCTAATCAGCCAGAGATCCAACCGAAGGCAATTATCCTGGGGCCAGCTTGTATAGATACACTACATTTTTTAAAGAGCTTTGTTGAGATATAATTCATACACCATACAGTTCACCTACTTTGCACTGTATAATTAAGTGGTTTTCAATATAATCACAGACATGGGCAACCAAAATTTTAGAATACCTACAGCGCCTCAGAAACAAACAAACAGGGGCGCCTGGGTGGCGCAGTCGGTTAAGCGTCCGACTTCAGCCAGGTCACGATCTCGCGGTCCGTGAGTTCGAGCCCCGCGTCAGGCTCTGGGCTGATGGCTCAGAGCCTGGAGCCTGTTTCCGATTCTGTGTCTCCCTCTCTCTCTGCCCCTCCCCCGTTCATGCTCTGTCTCTCTCTGTCCCAAAAATAAATAAAAATGTTGAAAAGAAAAAAAAATTAAAAAAGAAACAAACAAACAAACAAACAAACCTATTTCTCACCTATCCCACTGTCCCCCGCAGCCCTAAGCAACCACCAGTGAAATTTTTGTCTCTTTATTCTGTCCCATATTCTGGACATTTCCCATTAATGGAATCATACGCCATATGCTCTTTTGTGATTTTCACGTAGCACAATGTTTTTAAGGTTCGTTCATGTTTTCGGACATATCAGCATTTCATTCCTTTTTACGGCCAAATAACAGTCCGCTGCATGGAGAGACAGAGACGGAGAGTTGGAAATCACGTTTTGTTGATGCGTCATCATTTGGTGAACGTGTATGTAGTTTCCAAATTCTGGCTGTTATTAACAACGCTCCCCAAAACATTCACACACAAGTTTTTATGTGGACGTCTATTTTCATTTCCTTTGTGCCTATACCTAAAACGTTGAATCATTTGAGGAACTGGCAGACCCTTTTCCAAAGCAGCAGCACCGTTTTCAATTCCCACCATCAGTGCATGAAGATTCTGCTTTTTCCACATCCTCGCCAGCACTTGGCTCCGTGATTTGTAAGGTCTTTTCTGCTTCTAAGCTCCTAGGATTCTGGGGTGAAACCCAGTGACTGTCGAGACAGTGGGAGGCCCCTTTCTGACTATTCTTCTGTCTCAGAGGAGTGTGCAGAGGGCTGTGGGGAATTTCTCAGTTAATTATCTGCCAGTTAACTACTCGGGCTGCTCCCTGCGGTTGTAACTGGCTACAGACTGCTCCTGCTGTCTGCATGTAAAGAGGTTATCTGCTGCTCACCGGTGCTCTAGTGGGTGAAATTAACTGCAAGGATGATGGGAAGTAGAGCCCGAGCACTGTGACGGGCTACTAAGAACAGCCACCCAGGCTCTGCCACCAGGCGGGCTCTCTGCAAGGCATCTGGCTACATCTGGGAGATTCTATGGCAGCTACCCCAGCCTAGCCCAGGGGAGAGAGCTCCAAGGCACAGGTGTCCAGGGTGGGCAATTCCACAGGCCTCCTGAGGGCAGCCCAGGGTCCTTCTCCCCATCTTCTGTGGAATCCCACTTTGTGCCAGGCCTTGGAAATAGAATGATGGGAAAGACAAAGTGATCCGTGTCCTCAAGAACTCGTACCCTAGTGGATTCCCAGCCAAAGTGATCTGAAGCTCAGACTTTTCTGGCTGCCTATTTCCCTGGGTACTTGACCCCCACAAGGTCCCAGGGAGAAACCTTTGGGGAAATCAACCTCAGGAGAACTACCAATACCTGAGTCCTCAACATGGCCTTGGCCAAGTGCTCTCCTCCCTGGCTCAGCCACCCGTTGCCGCAGACCTCTGTCATCGGGGCGCTGTGTTCTCCCAGGTAAAAATAGCCAGCAAATGTTTGTGGTCTGCAGCGTGTAGCTTTCCCACGACCTATCTCCAGAAGTCTTGGCAGCACGTAGGACCTTTAGATGTTCTATCCTGTCCGTCTTCCACTTCATCCCTCGGACCTTCATCTCATCACGGCAGGACATGTTGGGTGCCTTCAGGGATTCATTGGCTTGTGTTACAAGGAGAGGGACTCTGCGATGGTGCTGGTCCTAGGGGAACACTGAGGGCTGGAGGCAGGACTGTCACTAGGCCAGAGGCATGTTGCTCCGAGGTCCCCATCTGTCAAAGAGAGGTGGGAACACAGGCCCTGCCTTACTCACGCCCGGGGTTATTGAGAGGCAATGGGGTTATTGAGAGATGGGAGTAGGCTGCTCAGACCCTAGGGGCATGAAGCCAGAACCCCTTCTAGGCCTCTCCAGATAGCTTCTGACCACCTGGGTAGTTCACATCTGATGGCAGCTCCCCCTGGTCCCCTGCAAAGGCATAAAGCCATGATCTGGAGCTGGTTCCAGGGCCCACTTCAGGAACGACCACAAGTGTGGCACTTTGGCGGACATGTTGGGCAAGGAATAGGAATGTTGAGTGAGTGGGGCCCTGGGCATCTCCCTGCTATTTAATCAGAGCAGCCATATCTCAGAGCCACTCTGGGGTCAAATCTTGACTCAGCCTCTGCCTAGCCAGGTGACCTTGGGCCATTCCTCTCTGCCTCAGTTTCCCAGTTTGTACAACGGGGACAAAAACGGTGCCTGCGTTGTAGGATTACCTTAAGCCCTAGCGCAGGGCTTGGCACATAGTAAAATGCTCAGTAAGTGTCCGTTATTACTGTCTTTTATCTATCGGGGGAGCCATTTAGAATTTTATTTGAGAAATAAGTATGGTATCAGAGGAAAACACTTTAGAAAACAGTGGTCTGTGGGGAATACAGTGTTGATAGTTTTCTTTCCGACTTCAGGCAAAGTCCTGAGCAGGATAGCCCTCCCCGGGGTTCTCCAAGCAAAGGCAGAAATAGCCATGGCTGTGCGGTCTCTGGACCTGGAGACGACCTGGAACAAGGATCTGGCCTTCTGTTTCTACGGGTTTTACACTCCTGGGCTCTTGCTGTGCAGGGTTTTTTTGTTTTGTTTTGTTTTGCTTTGTTCTGTTTTGTTTTGTTTTTTCATCTCCCTGTGGTTCATGGAGAATTCGGAGAGAACCATAGGAGCCCGGGGCGTTGGATCAAGTTCAAGATTGCCGTGGTTGCTGTCCAGCAGGCCTCAGGCATCGTGTGTGATACATGCAGGCTACTCAGCCAAAGAGGGGCCTGTGCCCAGACCAGCTCTTTCTGCTGGTTCCACTGTTTGTGTGCCACTCGTCTCTGTGCCCCTCAGCAGCTGGCGGCTGCCTGTCTGCTTATACCAAGGGGACAGAGCATCAGTTACCTGCTAACCGTTCTCTCATTTGTGGGAATGCCTCATCAAACACTCTGTGGTCAACTGAATGTTGACAGTGCGCTCAGGTCTGGCTCCAAGGGGGCAAGGGAAAGAGCAGACACGTTCTCGGCCTCTGAGAGCTCATAGTTGAGCTGAGGAAGGAGGAAGCCACATCAGGGCCGAGCAGGCTGGTGGGTGGGGGGGGGGGGGTATTAAGGGGAGCAGTGGGATAACCCTGCATTTACTTTGGACTTCCTTCAAGACACCTAGGAGGGGGGGGTCCCCATTCCCTGGACAGAGTTTGGGGGTGCACTGCCTTCTGTGATTGGCTATTTTCTTTGCTTCCAGTGCACCCCCCAGGACCTTCAGAGTGACACAGCCTCCCTGCAATGGCTCTGTGGTGATCCTCGGCCAGGTTATGGTTGAGTCCCACTGGTCTGGAGCCATATTTTTCCCTCCCTTTCTGTGATGACTTTGCATATTTTTGGTTCGGACTGCCGTGTGTTGATTTCACGTTGTAACTCCCAGGGTACAATCCTTGAGCCTGACCTGCAAGTTCTTAGGGACACTCCTCATTTTTGTAGTCACAGACCACCTGCGGTTACTTCCTTGCTGGGGGGTCTCGAGCTCAGATGCCTGTAAGGGCCAGGCAGGCGACATGTGGGAGTGAGCGGAGCCACATGAGAGTGTGGTTGTGGGCAGTGGGGAGACCTTAGGGAGAGGGGGCATCTGTGGAAGACTGGAGATTGCATGCTCTGCCCAAAGGGGTCAGCCCTGCTTGGCTCTAGCCGATGGTTGCAACCTAGAAAGGTGGGTTAGCGTTGCTAGGTTTCCTAATTGTTCAAGAAAATCAGAAATGTGGAATTTTACATGAAATCTTTTGATTTATAAGTGGTGGCTCAGGTATCTTAAAAATACCGAACAGGCCAAATAAAATACCCGTGGTCCAGACGTGGCCCAAATGGACATTTGCAGTCTCTGCTTTGTGGCTGTGCTTCCTCGCAGAAGGAGTTAGTCATCTAAGGGGGCAGGGACAGGGGCAGGGCAGGGGCTGAAGACCCAGTGGGTGGCTGCTGCAGGCGTTCTAAGGGACAGGGTCACTGTGAGCTGGCTGGTCAGCGCGGCATCTGGGAGGCGGGCTCGAGCTGTCCCTGGAGATGAGGACAGCAGAGGGGAAGGGATGCTGTTCTCACAGTGAGCCAGCTCGGCCTTCCCAGCTCTGGGGCACGTCCACAAGCCAAGCTCTGTGGACCCTGTTCCAGGCCTCCCGTTCTACCAGGCTCTCAGAAACAGCACGGTGTCGCCCCTGCTCCAGCTGGCCTCTGGTTCAGGAAGTGGTTGCCAGGAGGGAGCGAGCTGACTAGGGACCCTGGCTACCCCGAGAGAGATACTGGAGAGCCTGTCACTTGAGAAGCAGGGCATGGGGTGCCGGGGCCACCAGACTTGGAAGAACTTCCTGGCCTTAATCCCGGGTGCTCTCATGGGTGCATTACTGGGTTCAGAGCGGGACGCTTTTGCTCTCCCTTCCTGGCATGCTCTGACTTCGTTTTCACTCTTTGCCCATCAACCCTGAAGTTTTTGAAGGTCGGTGGTGAGGCCCGCCCTGTCTACCCCCAGGGCCCATGGAGGAGGAAGAATGGGTCTCAGGCAGTCCATGCAGGTTGGCAGAGCTGAGGGAAACCCAGGAACCTGGAGTACCCAGTGTGGGGAGGGCCACACTGAGGCCCAAGCAAGACACAGGCCGTTCAGAGTAGGGGAGACATTAGGGAGTGGTGGGGTCTATGGAGAACTGGAGTTCAGAAGCAGCAGGACCAATGATAGTCGGAGTGACCAAGGAGGGCTTCATAGAGGAGATATATATGGAGCCAGGTCCCAAGAGAGGGTTCAGTTTGGAGAGGCAGAGGGGGAGAGTTTGCAGAAGACAGAGGGCGGTATCCCGCCGGGGGGGGGGGGGCGTTGTGATGTCAAATGGTAATGATAAGCAGTAATTGAGTGCCTGCTGTATGCGTGGGTGTGTCGAACACTTTCTCTTGAGTTCCCACGTAATCCTCACAATGCTTTTTGAGATGGTGCTTTCGTCCTCTAGACTGAGGATGAGGAAGCAGGCTGCCCCAAGGTCCCAGAGCTAGGAAGTAGTTTCACCAGCACTGAAGTTAAAACCATTCTATTACCCTGCCTGAGGATCAGGGGCAGTGAGGAAGTCGCCTGACTTCCTACCACCAGGGATTTGGCAGGAATCAGGTGGCTTCCTCACTGCCCTCTAGTTCCTGTTATTTGGAGTGAAATGGCTTTAGGAGGCACTTGAATGTGGTGGGAAGAGATTGGAGTCCTGTTCTAGGACCAGGTAGCCTTGGTGGCCGGCAGAAGGGGGGATTGGACAGGGCCACCCCCAATACCCTTGGCTTTAATGTTCTAAAGGCTGGGAGGGGCTGGAGGAGAGCCTGGGCCAGCGGCGGTGGGCGGGAGAGCCGAGGAGGCCTGCTCTCAGGGAAGGAGTGAGCTGGATGCACCAGCACGGAGGGCTGGAGGACCCGCAGACCGGTCTACCGCCGTGGCCTTGGGTGTGACAGGTATAGGCTGGAGCGGGCCTTGAGGATCATACAGTCTTGTCAAGACAAGATTAAAGCCCATACAAAATCCAAGAGCAGGACAAGAGTTGGGTAACAGCAGAGGGGAGGGGAGGGGAGGGGGTGTCAAGAGGTAGCCTGTGCTTAGCACTGAGGGAACATGTGGGGGGCAAGTGCTGGAGCAGGTGGGGGGCAGTGCCTGGAACAGGTGGGGCTCTCAGTGCCAGGAGCGAGTGGGGGGTCAGTGCCACCAGCAGGTTGGGTTTCAGTGCCAGTTAGAAATGCAGAATCCCTGGGGCGCCCGGGTGGCTCAGTCAGTTAAGTGTCCGACTTCGGCTCAGGTCATGATCTCACAGTTCGTGGGTTCGAGCCCCGTGTCGGGCTCTGTGCTGACAGCTCACAGCCTGGAGCCTGCTTCAGATTCTGTGTCTCCCTCTCTATCTGCCCCTCCCCTGCTTGCTCGCTCTCTCTCTCTCTCTCTCTCTCACTCAAAAATAAATAAACATTAAAAAAATAAAAAAGAAATAAAAAAGAAATGCAGAATCCCAGGCTCCACCTGTGATTCAGGAGCACATTGAAGTCTGGAAAGCCCACTGCCCCTTGCCACTTTACTTTAAACTCTTGGCCACGCCTTGTGGAAGAAATACATTTTCCGTGGATAGGTGAGGCACAAATTCCACAGGACGACACTTAGGCTTACTGTGAGTATCACTCACTGATACTTTCAATTGAGTTACATATGTTTAAATGCTGAAATCATGGGTGTATTTTACAGCCCAGCAAACGGCTGAGACCCGCAGTTTGGAGAACAGTATGCTAGCTAACACCCTGTCTGATGTTTCAACGACGAAGGTTATACTGGGGACTCTGCTGCTGGACATGCAGAGGGTACCAGGTATCCCCCATGCTGACAGTCAGTGTTGCTGATTTCTGAGGTCGCCTTCAGCTCTGAGCGTATGTGAACTTTCCTACTTCCGGTGGTTGGGTACCTGAGGCTCCTGTATGCGGAGGTGTCCCCGAATCCCCCTGTTTTTTTTGCTTTTTTTTTTTTTTTTTGCAAACACCAGTGTGGCCCAGAGTCCCCAGAGCCAGCACTGCCTGGAGTGGCAGAGTGAGAGAGCAGCAGGTGGCCCGGGAAAAGCCTTCTCTCCGAGGCTTGTTTACGCAGGAGGCAGGAGGTGGAGCGTGGGCTGGCAGCAGGAGTTAGGAAGGGGGTTCCCACGGCTTCCTTGGGAGAGCCGTGGGCGTCCTGTGTCCCTAAGCAGTGGCCTCTCTCCTCCCCCAGTCTCCGCTGGCGGCTGTGGCCTGGCTCGGCCCTGGGGGCTGCCCGACAGCCCGCAGAGGAGAGAGCTGTCCTTGCAGGCTCTGGGTGAAGGTCTCAGTTACCAGCACAGAGGGGAACTAAGAAGGGAAGAGGGGGTGGGCCTTGTGTCACCAGGAAGCTACTACTGTGGGGGGGGGGGCCTTGAGGGAGGGAGGCTGTGGGGCACCATGGCCATGGCAAAAGCGGGGTGGAGACAGTGGTGGCCTCATTCCACGCGAGGTGAGTGGCAGTGCCGTGCTGGGCCCCCCTGCCCACCCACAGCTCACACGCGCCTACCTCTGTCTGCGGACCTGGGACGGGTGGACGGACCCATGAGCTCAGGAGCCTGGAGCAGGCCCCCCACAGCACCGCACGGCTACCCTGCAGCTGGCCTTGGGTCCAAGAGGCTAGGCCCCTCGCAGCAGCCAAAAGCCCCCCAGAGCCGCACCAGGAAAACACAAATCAGGAAAGCAGAAATCGAGCCCTTCCCAGGCTGTGAGCTCCCAGAAAGGGACCCAGGGTGAGTTGAGTGCCGAGGGCCTGAGGAAAAGGGTCCGATGAAGGGTGAGGGGTGCGGTGCCGCCTCCTTTTGGGGTGTGGAATGATGGATGCCCTAGAGAAGGGCTGGTGGCAGAGGAGAGAATCGTCTCCTCTGGTTCGCAGGTCACCCAGTTGTCCCGGGCTTTGGAGGAGGAGGTAATGCTTCTAATGCCTGGCTGTTCTTAAAGGGATTGGCTAAATTTACAGCTACTAATGCCATTTGTCACTGGGCAAGCACAAAGGCACGCTGAGCCGGCTGGGACGGTTCCAGCTTCTTGTCTCTGGGCTCACGGGGCGCCCGGTGATGTCAGGCCGCGGTTTGCCTCCAGACCTCTAGCCCCTGACTGTAGCACCGCGAGCTCTCACAGGCTCACAGGCAGGCACGGCCAGAGGGTTGGGAGAGAGAGATCTCCAGCCGAGAGCCGAGAGCCGAGAGCCGAGAGCCCTGTCCGCGGAAGCACCTCGTTGAGTGCTCATTTCCGAAGGAAGCCGCGCTGCTCTGGGCAGAGGACAGCCAGGGGAAGATATTTTCACCTGGGTCTGGGTGGAGGGACACAGGTTGGGAGAGGGGTGGGTGCCTTTTCATCAAAGAACATGAGTGTCCTTGTTTCTGGCCTTAAAAATAGCCAGGCTCACCTGTAAGCCTAGAAGGCTGCCGCGGGGGTGGGTCTGCCTGGGCCCCCAGCGCTGGGATGAGGTCCCTTATCAACCCCAGGAGAACATGGGTTTCCCCTTTCACCAGACAGCTGTGGGTGGGCAGAAGTCCCATCTGGGAAGTGCAGGCGAAGGAGCCCCCCACCCCTCCTGTCCTTGTGCAGGCTCGGCCTGCTGCACCCCTGCTCAAGCTGTGCCCACCGGGCCCACCCCTCCTGCCTGCAGGCTCTGGGCTGCCTGCCCTTTAGAGCAAAACGCAGCCTCAGCGCTTTTCTCTCTCCTGCTGCCTGCCTTTTTGTTCTTCCGCATCCATCACCTGGCAGTGGGGGCGGGGTGGGGCGACGTGGCTGGCTGGCCGCATTGGCCTCGGCAGGCTGTGCATTCTGGACCACTGCCGCTGGAGGCATCTCTCCTCTTCCACCCTCTCCTTTCTTCTTCCTCTGGTCCCTTCCCCCCCCCCCCGTCACTTTCCCCGGGATCATTAAAACATAAGCTCCTCTTGCTGGCTCACTCAGCTTAGCCTGGCTGTGTGGGCAATTTCCCATCCTGATTTTGCTGTGAATGGGAAACTGAGTCAGGAGGAGC
>NW_024412397.1:26185921-26239921 GCF_014898765.1 Herpailurus yagouaroundi | reverse complement strand
ACACCCCGGTGCATAGCAGCCCTACTCACACTAGCCAAAGGTGGAAACAAAATGTCCATGGGTGGATGATGGATAAACAAAATGTGGTCTCTACGGGCAACGTATCATTGTAACACAATGTGTTACTCAGCCATAAAAAGATGTGAAATTCTGACACGTGCTACAACATGAATGGATCTTGAAAACATTATCCTAAATGAAATACACCAAAAGAAAATTTAAAAAATTAAACAAGCAGGGGGCGACTGGGTGGCTCAGTCGGTTAAGCGTCCGACTTTGGCTCAGCGCATGATCTCGCGGTTGGTGAGTTTGAGCCCCGCTCGGGCTCTCTGCTGTCAGTACAGAGCCCACTTCGGATCCTGTCTCCCTCTCTCTCTCTGCCCCTCCCCTGCTCACTCCCTCTCTCTCTCTCTCTCTCTGTCTCTCTCAAATAAATAAATAGTTAAAAAAGAAAAAAAAAAAGAAAAAGAACAAATGTTGAGTGATTCCACTTACATGAGGTACCCTGAGCAGACAGATTCATAGAGACAGGAGGCAGAGCAGCGGTTGCTAGGGGCTGAGAGGCAGAGAATGGGAATTAGTGTTTAAAAGGCACAGAGTTTCTGTCCGGGATGATGAAAAATTCTGGAAATGTGGTGAGGCTACTTACACAGCACTGTGGATATACCTAATGCCAACTGAGCTGTACATTTAAAAGTGGTTCCAATGGTATGTTTTATGTTATGTATATTTTACTGCAATTTTAAAAACTGGGGCTGTGAGTGGGGCACCTGGGGGGCTCAGGCGGCTGAGCGTCCGACCTCGGCTCAGGTCATGATCTCGTGGTTCATAGGCTCGAGCCCCGCGTCGGGCTCTGTGCGGACAGCTCGGAGCTTGGAGCCTGCTTCGGATTCTGTGTCTCCCTCTTTCTCTGCCCTTCCTCTGCTCATACTTGGTCTTTCTCTCTCTCTCTCTCAAAAATAAAACATAAAAAAAAAAAAAAAAAAAAACTGGGGGTGCGAGTGTCTGCCTGAACTTCCAGCCTGATAGCTGAGCAGACAGATGATGTGGACAGCACCCCCTCCCTCTCCCTCTGCCTTCTTCTCTGGTAAACAGGTAAAGTGCTGGGCCTTTCTGCTGCAAGAGGGGCCTCTTGGCTCCCTGGCTGGGACTCATTCTGGAATGTCCAAACGAACCCAGGTGATACATTAGCCTGGTTCCCTCAGGGAAAGCAGAGTTCCTGGATGTACCCCCAAGAACAGGCATCCCTGGGGAGAGTGACATAGGAGCAGGGAGGGCCGGGCAGAGGGATACTATGGATCTGGTCACCACCGTAGGCAGCTGGGCTCAGTCCACTGGCACCTGCTGAGGACTATGAAGAACACGTTTCAGTTGTTATCTGAGAGACCAAGGAGGGAGTGTTTGTGGAGGGCTGCCCCTGGAACTGTTAGCTCCTCCCACGGCCAGGGTGCAGGATTCCAGGCCGCCGGTGGGTTCCTGCAGGCATCTGCTGGCGTGTGTCTGAGAAGCCCTGGGCAGAAGGTGCTCGGGAGCTGAGGGGAGGTGCAGTCAGGCTCACTGTATGACTCTGACTGGTGTTGGGGGGGAGGGGGGGAGGCACCGAGCGGAGATGAGAACACACAAGGCATCCAAGACAAGTGACCTGTGTACAGAGTCCTCTCTTTCCCTCTGGGCACCAGACTAATGCAGGCTGGGAATGGGTGTCAATGCCTGTCCCTTTCCTCGGTGATCACTGACCCCAGGCTCCCCCACGGGACTGTGCTGTGGTCCTGTGAGGGGCCTGCGAGAGCCTAGGGTAGAGTCCAACAGGGCAGGCCAGTGCTTCTGCTGCGGGCGGGGCCGGGCACCTGATCCCCCTGGAAACTCTCCTGCAAAGCCCAGTCCTCCGCCTGTACCTGGAAAGTGTGCCAGGAGGCCCTTGATAAGATCTTAAGTCTTCAAGGAATAATGGGCATGGCTTTAGACACCAGCTTTTCCTGCAGGCAGCTCCCTTTCAGCCCTCTCTGGACATCAGCCTTATCATTGCAGTCCCCTGAGGCCGGCAATCTGCCCAGGGCCGGGCACTGAGCTAGGCACAGAGCCGGGGCCCTCTAGAGCCTGCGGCCCAGTGGGGAGTAAGAAGCTCACACGGCCCTTGAAGAATCCCCTGGGCTCTGGAAGGGTAGCGGAGAATGAGAAGTGAGAGGTGTCCTGAGAGCCCGAACAGGCTGCTAGGAGGTGGGATGAAGAGGCGGGGAGGTGTAGGCCTACCTGGAGCTGTGCTGTGCGCACTTGAGCAAGTAACCTAACCTCTCTGAACCTGTTTTCTCTTCTAAGTAGTGTAATTATACCGATTTCATGGGGTTATAGTGAGGGGCAAGTGGGTGAAGGCATATCAAGTGCTGGAAGGAGTGTCTGTCACATGATACGGGCACAAGACACATTAGCCATTCTAGTCATTAGAAGTCACAGTATAATGCCCACTAGCCCGCTCTGAAAGCAGGGAATTGGGCTAGTCGCCAGGTGGCCTCTGGGGCGCTGTTCTAGTATTCTGTGAATGTAAACACTTCTAAATTTTGTAAGTAGGGGGAAGGGGAAGATGCCTCTGGGTGAGGGGCACAGGGTGAGCAGAAGCAGAGAGGTGGAAAGAGCATCGCGTGTAGTTTTCTATGGCCTTGTGTCAAATTGCTACAAACGTAGTGGCTTAAAGTTTATTTATTATTTTGAGAGAGAGAGAGAGAGAGAGAGAGAGAGAGAGAGAATCTCAAGAAGGCTCCGCACTGCCAGCGCAGAGCCCAGCACCGGGCTCGAACTCACGAAACTTTGAGATCATGTCCTGAGCCAAAACCAAGAGCCGGGCGCTCAACCCACCAAGCCACCCAGGCACCCCCAAACTTAGTGGCTTAAAAACAACACCTGCTGGGGCACCTGGGTGGCTCAGTCGGTTAAGTGTCCGACTTCAGCTCAGGTCACAATCTCGCGGTCCGTGAGTTCGAGCCCCGCGTTGGACTCTGGGCTGATGGCTCAGAGCCTGGAGCCTGCTTCCGATTCTGTGTCTCCCTCTCTCTCTGCCCCTCCCCCGTTCATGCTCTGTCTCTCTCAGTCTCAAAAATAAATAAACGTTAAAAAAAAAAAAAACAAAAAAAACCTGCTTATTACCTCACCGTTCTAGAAGTCAGAAGTTCAGCTCAGTAAATCACAATACTGAAGTTAAAGTGTCCGCCAAGGTCAGTTCTCGTTTGGAGGCTGGGAGACAAAATCTGCTCCCAAGCTCACCGGATGTTGGCACCATTTACTTGCTTGCGGTTGTAGGACCCAGGTGCCCCTTCTCCTTGCCGGTCATTGGCCGGGGAGTGCTCTCAATCCCTGGAGGCTGCCTGCGCTCCTTGTACGTGCTCCTCCTTCAAGCCGGCAACAACGCGTGGGGTCTTTCTCCTGCTTTGAATCTCTGTCTCTACCCCCCACCCCAGACTGAAGGGGCTCCTGTGATTGGAGGAGGCCCTCCTGAATAATCTCCCTGTCTTAAGGTCTGCTGACTGGGAATTTAATTACATTTGCAAAACTCCTTCCCAGGAGTCCCTAGATTAGTGTTTGATTGAGTAACTGGGAGAAGGTATACACCCAGAACCCTCTTAGGGTTCTGCCTACCACACACGGCGTATGGCCCGGAGAAGGAGTGGGCTAAGAGGGGATCATGGGCAACCACAGGAGCAGGAGGGGTAAGGTGGGCGTTGGCGGTAGGAGGGATGTAAACCCACTATAAGCCTCGGATAGCAGGTGGAGGAAGGGGCATGGGACATCCCCTCCGTCACCTCTGACTGTGGCCCTGCACCACTAGGCACGCTTCTCCCAATCAGAGCAGACTCTCTGCAGACCCACTGCCACCCTGGCCTCACTCTGCTGAGGGCACCCTGGCCTGAAACTTTGGATTCTTCCCTCCAGGCCGGGTGGACATACCCATGAGCCCCTGCAGGCTGCCGAGCTCAGGAGCCCAGAGCAAGCCCTGCGTAGTCCCTCTGTAGCTGGCCTGGGGTCCCAGGGAGGCTGGGCCCCAGGCAGCAGCCAAAAGCCAAAACCCAAGCCTGGAAATCATTGAGGGATGTCTGTGTCCCCTCGGCCAGTTCTTCCTCCCCATCGCCAACACCCGCCTCTGAAAAGGCCGGCGGGGGCCTGGGGGAGTCCACACTCATGGTCCTAGCAGCATTTCTGGAAGTCAGCGGACCATTCCTTTCCCCGTCTTGGATCCATTACAGTTGAAAACTCAACAAACCCTTGGTAACTGGCGAATAACTACGTTCCAAAAAAGTTCTCAGTCATCCAAGGTTTTGAAATTCAAGTGTTCCTTTAAACATACCAGGGCCTTGCCTTTATTATCAATAGTCACTTTCTAGCTGCATGCAACCCCCTGTGGTCCCAGAGTCCTGTGCGTTATTCGGGTCTCCTTTGTGGCTCTACTGGTGGTAGTTTGAGACCATTCTGCTAGTTCTGGTGATGAAACCACGTATGGGTTGTACTTCCTCCAGCTGAACGGATTCCCCCATGGAGAGCACGAATTTGCAGATGATGAAAGGGCTACCAGATAAGCCTTAAAGCCCCTTCCCGTCTGGCCTAGAGCCTGTCGGAAGGAAGGGGAGGGTCTTTGGTGGGAAGGGACACAGAGGTGAGAAAGGTCCTGGTCCTCCCCACTTCCGGGTGGGGTCCGGTGGGAGCTTCGGGGGACAGGAGTGGGCAGTGGGGGTGTCCCTGCGGGCCTGGGCCGCTGCAGTGGCTGGCTCCATCAGTCTGGTCAGGAAGGACGGCAGTTATGTAGGCAGACTTCAGCAGGTATCCTGGAATGCCCGCCACATCGTGCCAGGCCACCACAGAGAGAGGGCCCAAGGGCTAACGAGAGAGTCACGCGCCTGTGGAGGGTGGCCAGACAGCGTCCGTGCCTAGGCCGTGCCCTCCCAGACCTCCACCAGGCCTTTCCTGTTCCATCATCAATAGCCAGTCGCGTCCTTATAGACTGAGCACGGCATGCCCTGATAGCCACATCCTAACAAGGCTGCGAGATTGTGTCTACCACTTAAGGCCTAGAGGCCTGAGCTAATTTAGAGGAGAGTGTGGTGTCCACAGAGGGAACATCTCTTTAGAAGGAGACATTTTCATTTATTTATTTATTTATTTAGAGAGGTGGGGGGAGGGGCAGGGAGGGAGGGAGAGAACCCTAAGCAGGCACCCAGCTGTCGCGCATAGCCCGATGCGGGGCTTGAACTCACGAACCGTGAGATCGTGCCCCGAGCCAAAATCAAGAATCAGGCACCCAGCTGATGGAGTCACCTGGTGCCCCTAGAAGGAGACATTTTCTTGGAGGACCTAGGCCACCTAGAGGGTTTGTGTCTGGGGACCCCTTACATCCTAATGCTTGGGTCAGGGACGTCAAAGCCTCTGGTCTGTTTCATTCTGGTTTGTGATAGATTCTGCTAATTCCAGTTGGGAAGTGGGGCTTGGGTGGTAGGCTGGGCCCCTCCTCTGCCTTTTCCCAGGTGGTGAGGTCCAGCTACCACACAAGTTATCACACAAGTTACTGTGTTGGCCAGTGAGGCAAGTCACTGGCCTTCTCCGGGCCTCAGTTTCCCTTTGTGTACAAGGGGAGTTGCAGCATATTCTTTATACGGAAGGCCAACTGGCACGCCATTGACTTCTCAGGGATGTTGGGAGGCCAAGGTGCCGTAATGGGTGAGAGAATGTTCCCGGAGCGGGGAGTAGTTCTCGAGTGGGGTGTCATCCCCGCCTCCAGCTACGTCTCACAGAGCCCGCTGTTCTGTCTCCTGCAGCCCGGACGCAGCCCCTGAGCTGGAGGGATGGAGAATTCCTCCGCCGCGTCAGCCTCGTCCGAGGCTGGGAGCAGCCGCTCGCAGGAAATCGAGGAGCTGGAGCGTTTCATTGACAGCTACGTGCTCGAGTACCAGGTGCAGGGGCTGCTGGCCGACAAGACGGAGGGGGACGGCGAGAGCGAGCAGACCCAGTCCCACATCTCCCAGGTGAGCGCTGCGCAGGTGCAGGGACCTTGGCAGACTCGAACTGCTTCCAAATCCCAAATCCGGGCAGCGTGTGGCCGCCTGGCCCTTGCTTGCTGAGGCACGGATGGCCCCAGGCAGCAGAGCACGGGATCCAGGCAGGAAGCCCCCCTGCTCCGACTCTACTCCATCCCACCGGGCTGGGCAGCTGGGGCCTGGCCAGACTCACAATTCATTGAACCCGTGGTTATAGAGTTCCTGCCATATGCTAGGCACCGTTCCCTGTCCTCCACAAGCTCGTGTTCTAGAAGAGATCTGGAGGTTGTAGCTTATCAGGAATGCACACCGTATAAGGGTATAACTTGTGAGCGTTCTCTCCGATCTCAAATATAGGCAGTTGTTGGCGGCCACAGAACTGAGTCTCATGCCGTCTGTCTCAGGCCTCAGGGGGCTCTGCGTGCCAGCCCTAGTTAGGCGCATGAGGCGTTTTGACTAGAACTTCAGGTTGGTGCCATCTGCTCCTGGGCTAGTCTGGCAGCCCAGACTCAGCCGACTCTGGGCCAGGATTTGGAAATCTTGAGTTCTCGACAATAAAGTGTGAGCCATGCAGGGTAGTGGCCATATCGCATGCCTCTTTCCTCAATGCCGTAAATTCCCGGTAGATACTTGTTTAAGAATTGGTTCCAGACTTGCTTCTAGCTGCCCGTGTGACTTTTGGCACACCCCTCAACTTCTCCGAGCCTTGATTTTTCCTATCTGGTGAATGGAGATTATTCTGCTTCCTCAGGAATGTTGAAAGAGAAAAGGTGGGAACGTATGTGATGCTTTCCTTAGTGTCCTCGAAGTTTTGGATCACAATTAGTAGAAGCTTCTAACGTGTCCATTATTCGCTCTACAGTGTATATTGAGCACCCACCCTGTGTCTGACTCTGTTCTAGGGCTGGGCGTCTGGGAGGGAGCAAAAGAGGCATAAAGCTCTGCCCTCCTGGGACTTACATCCTGGGGGTGGGTGATAATCGCTGCGGAGGAAAATAAATTCAGAAAAGGAAATGGGGAGTGATGAGGGTCGGGAGGAGTTTGCTGTTTCAAAGAGGGTATCAGGAAAGATGTCACCGAAGTAAGTGGAGGGGTGAGCTGTGCAGCTATCTCGGGCAAAGGCCCCGCTGGAAGAGTATTCCAGAGGCAGTGAGGAGGCCGAGGCGCAGAGAAAGGGGGAGAGCCAGAGGGGATGAGTCAGGGAGACCATGGGGTCACATGGACGAGATGTGCGAGCGCTGAGCCCTGGAGTCTGCCAACATCGAGAAAGCAGGGATGGGAGGAGGAGTCAGCCAGAGAACAGGAGGGGGGTTGGCCACAGGGCGGAAGGAAGACCAGGCGGGGTGGAGTGCAGGAAGCTGGGGAAGGTGTGTTCGAGGAGATGGGGGCAGGGCGGGCTGACCTTGTGGACTGCGGCTGCCAGGCCAGGGAACAGGAAGCCTGAGGATGACCTCCCCAAGCAGTGGGGGCTACCAGAGACCCTGACTAGAGGGGTGACCATCAAGTGGTGGGGGCGAACGTCAAGGAGATATGGGTTGGAGATGGGGAGGGTGATACAGATCCTCTGTGTATTACAGACGTTTGCTGTAAAGGGGGGAGATGTGTTCTTGGGGGAAGTGAGGTCAAAACAGGAGCGTACACAGCATGTTGTGCATTGATGGGGGTGGTCTGGGGTAGAGGGGAGGCTGCACAGTGGCCTTGAGTAGATGACAGGGCTTGGCCTTGGCTCCGGTCCCCAGCGGCTCACCCACAATCGCAGAGGGAGATTTCCAGGCTTGTAGCCATGCTTCCAGAATGACAGCTGGTGGTGCAACACAGCTGTGAGCTTCTCCGGCTACTTTCAGCCACGAGGGTGCAGGTGCAGAGTTACAACGCTGAATTTAGCCAGGACTGTTTCTCTGGGCGCTGACAGTGCAGGGAGAGAAGGGCGAGGGAGTGAGGGAGTCAGGACAGTGACATTCCCTGACACTGAGCCAGTTAAGGGCAGGAGTGAGGGCCCAACGTGGTTATAGATACGGAAGGGGTGGAGGGTCAGTGGACAGGGGCCTGGGGGGCCTGGGAAGTCAAAGAATTACCAGAATCGTGGCACCGGAAGGAGTGAGCAGAAAATGGAAGCGTCGGGGAGTGAGTGTTTGGAGTCCAGGGCAGGAAGTGCAGGAGTTGGCAACGAAAGTCTGGGCACGAGCATCGGGGTACTTGGGCAGAGGAGACATCAGGAGGGGAGGGGTGGTGGAACCGATGGCAGGGCACAGGAACACGGTGACTGACATCAGCGTCACCAAGAAAGGCTGGTGCCAGAGAAGGCGGCAGTGATCCAGGAGCAAAGTCTTCAAGAAGAACAGGGACTGAGGTGGGGGTGAGTGACCTGGGGGTCCATAGGTGACTGCGAGGAGGAAGTGTCTTGTCTGATGATGCGTCAGTTTTCAATCACGCTTGATGTACAGTCAGCAATATCATAACCTGGAATGGAAGGGGCAGGGCAGTCTGACTAGACTGGAAAATTTCCAGGGGAAATGAACGTCTTTGGGTCGTGCAGTGCGGGAAGGGGCAGAATTAGGTGAACCGACTAGTGCATACTCCTGGAAGCATCCCAGAGTGGACTTCCCCAGCAGCAGGCCCTGTGGACGGGGCGTGGGGCTGGCCTGCCTCCCGCACTGTGCACGCCCAGGGTGACCTTTGGCACCTTTGGCACGACATCCTTCGAAGGCTCCTCCAACGTGAAATAGGCTTTTACAGGTGGAGGGTCCGAGGATGCCGTGAAGCTTCACCCCAGAGGAATACTTTACAAAATGGTAGAATTTCTGTCCCCAGAGCAGCCACTGGGGAGAGAATTCTGGGAGGAGGGGCCCTCCTGCTGTCTCTGACCTCCCTGTGGTGATGGCTGAGCTCTCAAGATATAGAGCAAATAGAGACGTGCCCTCGCTCAGGGCCCTGCCCTTCTAGCTCCTGTTCCTGGGATAGGTCGGGACTGACCATGCCTGGAGGTCCACATCTGCAGGGGCTTTGAAACAGATGTTTGTTGTGAAGCAGCGTGGAAAGCACGGCTACTTGTAACATCTGATGCATTCCTTAAGCTTTGTGTTCTCTGATGTTCCCTGCAAGAATGCAAAACGTGGGATCTGCCTGTGAGGCGCTGGCCAAGGAGGGACATTTTAATCCCACTCCCACCAAACCTGCTCCCGTACACCCACAAAGACAGCTGGGGTGCAGACTCCAGAGGAAGGGGCAGCTGTGGACAACTCTAAGTAAGGCTGGGGTTAGATGTGTTTATATAACATGCTTCTTTAAAAAAAAATAAAGTCTCTGTTGACACAACTTTATGGGAAGTCTTTCTGCTAGAGCACTTTTGCTTGTTTTATTTAACCTGATGACTATTTTAAATGGAAGCCAACCCCCCCCCCCAAAAAAAAAACCCTCAGAGAATGTCTCCATCGGCCTGTCTGAAGTGGTATTTTGATGTTTCTGGAAGAGGAAAATTGTTAAGAATCTTGGAAACCTTGAGAAAACTTGAGAGAATAGAGAGTCATGTTGCTTTCCAGTTGGTGAGATCATTTTTTTAGGATCTGAGAGATGACGGTTGACAGAAGAAAAGACCTCATGATGCTTGTACAGTTGTGTTCTCCCCACCCCTTCTTTTAAAAATTTTTTTTTAATGTTTATTTATTTTTGAGAGAGACAGAGCATGAGCAGGGGAAGGGCAGAGAGAGAGGGAGACACAGAATCCGAAGCAGGCTCCAGGCTCTGAGCTGTCAGCACAGAGCCCGATGCAGGGCTCAGACTCATAAGCCATGAGATCATGACCTGAGCCGAAGTCAGATGCTTAACCGACTGAGCCACCCAGGCACCCCTTTCCCCACGCCTTCTTTAGCAACAACTAGGGAGAAGGATGGGTGGATGGATGGATGGATGGATGGATGGATGGATGGATGGAAAGAAGGAAGGATGAATGAATGGAAAGAGAGAAAGAGAGAGAGACATAGATAGGGCCAGTAAGCTTCCTTTTCTTTAGATGCATAACCAAGAGAATGTTTGTTCTAAGTTTCCCAGCACTTTTGGGATACCATTTTTAAAATCACATGCCCTCCTCCCCAACTACCATACACACATTTCAGGAGTGTCTGCCCTCCAGTGGATTCCAAGTCCACAAAGGCACATCCTGGAAGTTGTCCTCACTCTGTCCTTGGGAGAAGGGAGGATTATAATCCTATTCTGCAGGAGAGAAGATTGGGGTACAGAGGTGGGAAGTGACCAAACCACACTGTTTGGTGGTAGCTTCCCTACCCACTTCTGGTTTCCTGCTGGTGCAGGCTGTCACTAACAGGCTGTTGGGTGATTAAGATCTGCTTCCCCTATGAAATGAGTATTAGGACTCTAAATCTCATTGACCATTAGCCATTTTTTTTTTTAATGTTTATTTTTGAGAGAGATAGAGAGAGAGAGAGAGAGAGACAGAGCTCGAGAGGGGAAGGGCCAGAGAGAGAGGGAGGCACAGAATCTGAAGCAGGCTCCAGGCTCCAAGCTGTTGGCACAGAGCCCGACGCGGGGCTGGAACTCACGAACCGCGAGATCATGACCTGAGCCGAAGTTGGACGCTTAACCGACTGAGCCACCCAGGTGACCCTACCATTAGCCTTTTGTGGGAGAGATCGGGATGTTACTAAGTGGGAAATGTTTGGCACTTCCTGAAGTTAGTGGACGGTCTAGTGGATCATCATAAAGCTTCAAAGCAGTTTTCATCACACCAGGAGCTTGGACAAATGTTGATGTACAAGCCCCACCTAAAGTTCAGTTGAATGAGGAGGGGCTTGGACATTGGCCTTCTTATAAGCCCCCACTTGACTCTGAAGCCCTGATGAGGCTGACAGCCATGACCACGGGTGGGACATGTCTGTCTCCCTTCCCCATCCTTCTGTGGCCACCTGCCTTGAGCTCCACCGTTGCATGGATAGAATGTAGAGACGTCGTAAAGAGCAGATACATTGAATGAAAGCGTATTTCCAATAAATTCTGTTAACAGGTCAATTGAAGAACGAGTGAGGGTGAACATAACTTCTTAACGGTCCTTTTTGATGTCGTCAGGCACTTGGAGGTCCTGGGTTTTGTCTGAAATGCGAAGTGTCCTTACCAAGAGCGAGGCAACCATGCGGATGTAAAGAGTGGGATGCAGATACTCAGACTGGTGTGGCGTCTCTCACTCACGGTGGTTTTCCTTCTCTTTCTCTTCGTGTTTTTCCTTCATTCTGCCTCCCCCGTTCACTGTTCCGTCATCCCTCTTTTATCCCATTCCTTCATTCCCTCCTGCCCTTTGAATCCTCTCCCGTGCCCTCTTTACTCATAAGAGGAAGCACTCAATGGTGGACCACCCATGAAAAGCTTAACTGAAGAAGTGAGTTTGAGGGACATCGTGGGATGTTTGTGCATGGGGGACTCATTTAATTAGCGACGCGATTTATTTTTAATTACACAAGTACTATCCGCGGACGTTCTCATGGTACACAAGAATTCTAATATTAGCAACAAAGTCTCCCTTAGCTACCGCCTCATTTCAGTGCCTGATGAATGAGTTAACTTCATCACCTTTTTTTAATGCTTTTAGCCACACACACACACACGCGCGCGCGTGCAGACTTATAGAAATACATTATTTCAAAGTCATAAATCATAGCCAGTGAATATGTTGGTCAGTAACCTACATCTTTCACCTCGCCGTATGCCTTAGGGGTTCTTCCAGCCCTTCTACATCTGCTGTGTTCTGTTTAACGGCTATACAGTAGTCCATAGTATGGATGTCCCATACTTTAACGTTCACCTATTGATGGGAATTCAGGTTAACTTCTCAATTTTCCCCTGGAAACGTTAGAGACTTCAGTGAGTATTATCGAACATGCGCATATGAAAGGGTTTCTGTGGGTAGATGCTGAGAAGAAGAATCAAGTTTAACAGCCGTTGCCAAATTGTTTTCTGCGATGTTCTGTTTTCACACCACCACCAGGGGATTGGGACAAATCATCTCTTGGCATCTTAATTTGCATTTTCTTAATTTCCAGTGAGGTTGCTCTTCAATCTGATTACCAGTCATTTCTTAGGAAGTTAAAAATTTTACTTTACTTTTAATATTTGTTCATGTTGATTTATTTTTGAGAGAGAGAGAGAAAGAGCGAGCTTGATGGGGTGCCTGGGTGGCGCAGTCGGTTAAGCGTCCGACTTCAGCTCAGGTCACCATCTCGCGGTCCGTGAGTTCAAGCCCCGCGTCAGGCTCTGGGCTGATGGCTCGGAGCCTGGATCCTGTTTCCGATTCTGTGTCTCCCTCTCTCTCTGCCCCTCCCCCGTTCATGCTCTGTCTCTCTCTGTCCCCCCCCAAAAAAATAAATAAACGTTGAAAAAAAAATTTAAAAAAAAAAAGAAAGAGCGAGCTTGAGTGGGAGAGGGGCGGGGCGGGGGGGGGTGGACAGAGAATCCAAAGCTTCTCTGTGAGGTCATGACCTGAGCCAAAGTCAGACACTTACCCAACTGAGCCACCCCTACAATTACATTTTACCTTTTTTTTTTGATGTTTATTTATTTTTGAGAGAGACAGAGACAGAATGCGAGTGGGTTGGGGCAGAGAGAGAGGGAGGCACAGAATCCGAAGCAGGCTCCAGGCTCTGAGCTGTCAGCACAGAGCCCGACGCGGGGCTCCAACCCACAAACCGTGAGATCATGACCTGAGCCGAAGTCGGTCGCGCAACCGACTGAGCCACCCAGGCGCCCCTCTATTTTACTTTTAAAGTAACAACTGGAAAAATAGAGATAATCAGAAAATAGACGAAGAAGCCCACCATAACTTTACGACAAAATCTAATGTCATTTTTATGTATTATTTTTTCCTTTATATACCTTTTATGAAATTGAACTTCTAGCATGCATATAATTTTTAGCTTACTTGTTTAGTTAGCATGATCTCCTAAACGTCATTTGGTGGTTCGGCATAAAGTATCATCATTTCAACCTGCTCTTTTTCTGCCAGTCACTGTCGGCTAAGTAGTGAAGTATAATTAGAGCTAACATTTGTTCGTTCAAGCCCTGGTCTAGGTTCTGGGGAGAAACTCAAGAACAGAGTGGACCATAATCCTTGACTCCAACCCCTAGCCCTTCTTTTCAAGTGAGGAAAGACAGACGGCAGACACCTGAGTGGGGCAGGAGACGGGGTGGTGCTGGGCTCCCCCGGTGGCTCACTTAGACTTTTGGGCAAAGATTTGAAGAAGGTGAGAGAATGAGCCCGCCTGGGAACCAGTGTTGCAGGCAGAGGGAATGTGATGGCACAGCGCTGGTGGGGGAGGGTGCCCTGCTTGGAGGAACAGCCTGTGGGCCGGTCTGGCTGGAGCAAAGTGAGCAAGGGGGAGGGTCCTAGAAGAGCCAGATCTGGAGGGCCTTTTCCTCCCCACCAAGGACTCTGGCCTTTTCTCTAGTGACACTGGGCAGACGCTAGAGGGTTTTGAGGAGAGGTTGGGCATGATGTGACTGGTTAAATAGGATCACTCGGGATGCTGTGTGGAGAATAAGCTATGGCAAGGGGAGGGGTCAGAAAAGGAGGCCGGGGGACCAGGAAGCCATGTGGTTGGTCCAGGCAAAAGGTGATAGTGACTTGGAGCAGTGGGATCACCGTGCAGGTGCTAAGAAGTGGTCAGATACTTGTTATACTTTAAAGGTACAGATAACGTGATTTTCTTTTTTTTTTTTAAGTTGATTTATTTATTTTGAGAGAGAGAGAGAGAGAGAGCACCAACAGGGGGAGAGGCAGAGAGAGAGAGAGAATCCCAAGCAGGCTCCGTGCTGTCAGTGCAGAACCCGATGGGGGGCTTGAACTCATGGACCGTGAGATCATGACCTGAGCCAAAGTCAAGAGTCGGACACCTACCCGACAATGATGCCTATCATGGTGCCCCAATGATAGGATTTTCTACTGCACAGCCCTGAAGATTTTAGCCTGAGCAGATGGAGGGATAGCCTTTGCAGACCTGAGATACGGGAAACCCTGGAGGAGTAGCTTTGAGGCACAAAGCTCGAGAGTTCAGTTTTGGGACGTGAAAGGTTTAACGTAGCATTAATGTCTCCATGCTGATGAAGCGGGAAGATGTGGAAAGGCGGCGTTCAGAGGAAAGGAATGACCTGGAGACTTAAACGTCTGTCAATAGTAGCATATGGATGGCATTTTGAGCCGAGAGTGAGGGGGCTTAGAGAAGAGGGTCCAGCATTGAGCTCTAGGAGTCTAAAGAGACCAGCAGGCGCTAACAAAGGACACTGAAGCCTCTCCAAGTTAACTCATTTACTCTTCACAACAATTCCGTGAAGGTATTGTTATTGTTGCCTGCTTAGGGGGCGGGGGAGAAACTGAGGCACAGAGAAGTTGAATAAGCTCTCCAAGGTCACACAGGAAGTGTGTGGTCAGTCTGAGGTTTGAACTGGGTGGCCTTACTCCGGTTGCCATACACTTAACCCCCCTACCGTTGCTAGTTTCTGTTAGTTATTACACGTGGGGGAATTGAGTCTTAGGAATAAAGTGGCTCATCCAAGGTCACAGAGTAACTGATAGAGTGGGAATAGGAACTCAAGATTCGCTGCCTCAAAAACTCAAGCTCCTAATCACTACATTATGCTGCCTCTACAATATGAAAGTTGGGGATTTTTTTTTCTTTTTTTTTAAGATAGGACCAAAAAAGGCTTTCTTCCTCTCTCAAATCTCAGGTCTTGGACAGCACCTCCTTCCCCTTACACACAAGGCTTTTCTGGAGCATCACGTGGATGGAGAATGGGCTGCCAGCCAGCGTGTGCCCCCACCTCGCCTTCTTGTTTTTCCCCTCCTGGTCAGTAAGCCCGTGTGCCCAGCGTAAAGGAAGCGGTTGAACTTGCTCCTGAGTTTGAGAAGCTCAGTCTTTAGGCCAGTGGGATTCTGCTGCTGGCTGTCCCATGCCTGAGCTCCGTGAGGAAGTCTCCTCCCCTTTCTGGGCATTGCAAGAAAGTAGTGGCTCCCACGTGACTTTCAAATTGTTCTCTGGGTGGTCCTGCCACCCCCTTGGTTAAAAAGCCCTGGATAAGATGACTTTTTCAATGAGTTTTTGCTTTGAAATAAGTTCAGATGTAAATAAAAATGACAGTGATACTACAAAGAGTCCCTGTATATCTTTCACCCGGAATAGCCAATCATTAATATTTTCTAGCATTTGCTTTCTATCTCTCTTCTTTCAGGGTGAGAGAAAGAGACAGAGAGGGAGGGAGGGAGAGATTCTATAAAGAGATTTTTCTGATTTATTTGAGAGTAAGTTGCAGATTCCCCTTTATCCCTAAACACTTCAGTGTGTGTTTTCTAAGAACGAGGACATTCTCTTACATAATCATAGTACAGGAAATAAACATTGAAACGGTATTATTATTTAATCTGTATTTAATCTTCTATTTCACCAGTTTTCCCAATTATACCCTTTATAGCAAAAAAAAAAAAAAAAATTCTAGGTTCCTCAAAAATTAAGCATAGAATTACCATGTGATCCAGCAATTCCACTTCTGGATATATAGTCAAAGGAATTGAAAGCAAGGACTTGAGCAGATATTTGCATGCCCGTATTCCTAGCAGCATTATTCATAATAGCCTAAAGATGGATAGCCAAGCGTCCATCAGTAGATGAATAGATCAACAAAATGTGGTCTATCCATACAATGAACTAGGATTGAAGCTTAAGGAAATAAAGGAAATCCTATGACATTCGCAACCTGGATGAATCTTGAGGACTTTATGTTTATTTTTTTTAAATTTTTTTGTTTAACGTTTATTTATTTTTGAGACAGAGAGAGACAGAGCGTGAATGGGGGAGGGGCAGAGAGAGAGGGAGACACAGAATCGGAAGCAGGCTCCAGGCTCTGAGCCATCAGCCCAGAGCCTGACGTGGGGCTCGAATCCACGGACCGTGAGATCGTGACCTGAGCTGAAGTCGGATGCTCAACCGACTGAGCCACCCAGGCGCCCCGAGGACTTTATGTTTAGTGAAATAAACCATATCCAACAGGACAAATACTGTACGATTCCACTTCTGTGAGGCATTAGACTAGTAAAGTCCACAGAGATTGAAAGCGGAATGGGAAAGTGGCGGTTAGCTAGGAGGACGGGGCCTGGGGAGTTAGTGTTTGATGGGGACGGAGTCTTGGTTTGGGAGGATGATAAAACTCTGGAGGTGGATGGTGGTGACAGTTGCACAATGATGTGAATGTGCTTAATGCCGATGAATTCTACTCTTAAACATGGTTAAAATGGTAAATTTCATGTTCTGTGTATTTGACTACAATTAAAAAGATGCTGGTTCAGTGTCTAATCCAAGATCACACGTTACATTTAGTATCCAACATTTTTATTGGCTGTTTGAATTAAAAGCTGCTTATGCCTGTACTCATTCTGCCACTTTCTGGCTGTGTCACTCTGGGCAAGTTATGCTACGCCTCAGATTCCGTATTTGCAATGTGGGCATAATGAACGTGCCTAGATCTCCATGAAAAATAAATGTTACTCTACGTAGTCGGCTTAGAACAGTGCCTAGATGTAAATGAAATCTTTATATATTCTGGCGAATTTTTCTCGTTGTATGTGCTGCAAATAGTCTCTCACTTGGCTTTCATTTTGGTCTTGATTTCTTTTGTCACACAGAAGTTTTAGATTTTGACGTAGTTTAAAACCTGTCTCTTGCAGCCTGATCAACTTGGAAGGTGCTGTTGATGGGTAGCGTGGGGCAGACCCAGCGTAATTTTTCCTCAATTTCCTCCAGTTGTCGCGAAATCGGTGTTTACGGATGGTCTCTCCTTTCCCCTGCCTTGAAACGCTATCCTTATCATTATATAATCTGCAGCCTAAATTCCCATTCATACATCTGTTTGTTCATGGATGCGGTTTTATCGTTTATCTCTTTGTCTCATCCTGTACCGAGTCAACTTGCCAGTTTGGCTCTAGCCTGGTAATCTCCTTGGACGTCGGGAAGTACAACCCCTGGGGGGACTTTGTACCATTGAGAAGTGGGGTGGTTCATGTTTAGCACCCTCAGCCTCCCCCACTGTGCTCAGTGGTTTCCCCCGTCTTCCACCAAGTCTGCTCCTAAAATACTGTCCCTTTTGGGGCGCAAATGACAGAGAATTGATTTTAATTGTTTTTGAATTGTGAGATAATTGAAATGTGCTGAGAAGAGCAAAGAATAATAGAATAAGCATCTCTTCTGAGTATAGAATAAACATCTGTACTCCCCTGTTTATTACATCTTAACGCTGTGCCATCTGTGTTTCTGCTTTGTAAAGTAAGAAATGATTATAGCAGGGGCGCCTGGGTGGCTCAGTTGGTTAAGCGTCCGACTTCGGCTCAGGTCATGACCTCACGGTTCGTGGGTTCGAACCCCACGTGGGGCTCTGTGCTGGCAGCTCAGAGCCTGGAGCCTGCTTCGGATTCTGTGTCTCCCTCTCTCTCTTCCCCTCCCCTGCTTGTGCTCTGTCTCTGTCTCTGTCTCTCTTTGTCTCTCTTTCAAAAATAAATAAACATTTAAAAAAATGAATTATAGCAGCAACAGTGGAAGCCCTACGCCACCACTCATGAATTCGATGTTCATCGTTTCCATGTATAAAAATTTCCCACTTTTCCTGCCTCTTCACATTCAATGACCTTTTCAGAAGTACACCATCTCTTCCCGCAGAGGACTTGCTCCTAGCCATAAACCAGTTTACCTTGAAGGAGAAACTCTCTAGTGTTGGCATCAGGCATGTGGTGGGACAGATGAGAGTGCTTTGAGGTGGGGGCCCTTGTCTCCATTCTGGAATCATCTCCTACAGATAAAGGACAAGTTCATGGAAGGTCTATATCTGGAGACTTTTCTAGACAATGGCTAGAGGGTTTCCACAGTCTTCCCTTGGACATCTCCCCTCACCTGTGAAGGAAGGTGCGTGTTGCCAGCCCCACACTGAAAGCACCCAGGAAATGCTTCTGGTTGGCAGGTACTAAGTTAAGGATGACTTTGACAAAGCAGGGCCATCTCACAGGAGCTTGGAACTGCTCTTGGAAAGCCCAGCCAGGGGTGAGGTTGCATCTAGAAGTGCGTGAAGCCCCAGCCTTCTCTCTGCTTGCTTCTCCCTGCATGGAGGCTCCCTTCCCTGCCTTGCCGAGCCCAGGAGGAGGTGCGCCCACCCACGAATCACTGTTCTGGGATGTCACATCAGTGCTGTGCAGCTGGGGGTGAAGTGTTTGGGACACCTGGAATGGGGGCTGGGAGACTTTCTCTGCGAGGTTGTCCCAGGATGGAATGAGGGGTGCGTGATCTCCCCCGCCAGTAGTCTCGCTGCATGTCTTGGCCATCCCCTACCCTGTTGGCCAGGCCCCGACCGGGAAAGGAGGAACTGCTGCAAGTCTATAAAGGAGAGGGATTACTTTCACAGTAGTTTGAACATTTTATGCAAATGTATACATGCATTTGTGTATATGTATTATTCAAAAATACGTGTGTATATGTACATATATGTATTACTTCTTATTCTGAAATTATTTTAGTTAAACTTAGGATAGAGCTGTAAAAATAGTATAGGGTCAGGGAGCCTGGGTGGCTCAGTCGGTTAAGCATCCGACGTCAGCCCAGGTCATGATCTTGCGGTTCGTGGGTTCGAGCCCCGCGTCGGGCTCTGCGCTGACAGCTCAGAGCCTGGAGCCTGCTTCAGATTCTGTGTGTGTGTCTCTCTCTCTCCACCCCTCTCTTGCTCTGTCTCTCTGTCTTAAAAATAAATAAACATTAAAAAAATTTTTTAAATAGTATTGGGTATTCCCATGCACCTGTCCAGCTTACCCTAATATGAACACCTTTTATAACCATAGTACCATAATGAGAACTAAGGACTTAACATTGGTATAATGAGATTTTATTACAGATTTCACCAGTTTTCCCGCGAATGTCCTTTTTCTGTTCCAAGATCCGAATCTGCATCTAGCTGTCAGGTCTCCTTATTCTCCTCCAATCCATGACACTTCCTGGGTCTCGTCTTCTATGACCTTGACTTGAGGAGTACTGGTTACTTATTGCATAGAAAGCTCATCTATTTGGGTTTCCTGATGTTTCCTCCCGATGAGATTGAGGTTGTGCATTTTTGGCAAGAACAGCTCACAAGTGATGTGCCCTTTTCAGCACATCACACTGGGGCGTCCATGATGGTGATGTGCTTTGTGATGGCCAATGTTATCCCTTCATCTCTTGGTTAAGGTGGTATCTGATGGAGTCCTCATTTCCCTTCCTAGAATTAATTAATAAATATACTTATACTTACACTAATAATCAGTATAATTAATGAATATCTTGGGAGGAGATGCTTTGCGACTGCAAGTATCCAGAGAGAGAGGATTTAATCCAGGCAGTTGGTTACCCAGATGACAAAAGAGCTGAGAAGCTAAATAACCCGAGATCAGCAATGGCAAGAAGCCAACGCCACCTCCAGCCCTGAGTCACAAAAGGAGGAGATGGTGTTGCCAGCCCAGGGGTCAGGGTCATGCACAGAAGGCCTATCTGGTGAGGTCTGGAGCCATGAAGGAGACCCGAGTCCCTGCTGGTAGTGCCGTCCGAGGCATAGAAAGAGGGGGGAGGCGCCTTGGTTTCTCCCTGTTTCCTGTCTCCCAGTGGCCAACCCCAGATGGAAGCCAGCTGGCCCAGGAGCCTGGGAATTGCAGTCTGCAGGGGTCAGCCCCTCCGTGGTGCAGAGCAGAGATGAGCCAGACGTGGGCCTGGGGGTGCCCTTGCTCAGGAATGCTGCCCCACTGTTTCCCTTGAGCTGTGCCATCCAGTGATAGCCGTGAGTCACATGTGTCTGAAGCACCTGAAATGTGGCCTGGTCCAATCTGACGTGTGCTCTAAGTAGGTTTCAAAAACTTGGTATGGAGAGAAGAATATAAAAAAAATCTCATTAGTAATGTTTTATGTGACTTACCTGTTGAAGTGATCATATTTTGGATATATTGAGGTAAATGAAACATATTATTTAATTTAACCTTTCTTTTTCTTTTTTTTTTTTTTTTTTTTGAGAGAGAGAGAAAGAGCGTGAGCACAAGTGTGCGAAAGTGAGGGACAGAGGGCAGAGGGGCAGGGAGAGAGACAGAGAATCTTAAGCAGGTTCCGTACCCAGCACTGAACCCAACATGGGGCACGACTTCGAGATCGTGACCTGAGCCAATCAAGAGTCAGAAGCTTAAACAACTGAGCCGCTACTGTGTCCCTAGCAGCCATATTTCAAAAAGGAAAAGGTGAGGGGTACCTGGGTGGCTCAGTCAGTTAAGTACTCCACTCTTGATTTTGGCTCAGGTCACGATCTCATGGCGGTGGGATCCAGCCCTGCCTACATCGGGCTCCATGCTGACAGCGTGGAGCCTGCTTGGGATTCTCTCTCTCTCTCTCTCTCTCTCTCTCTCTTTCTTTCTCTCTCTCTCTCTGTCTCTCTCACTGTCTCTCTATCTCTCCCTCTCTGCCCCTCCCCCACTTGTGCATTCACTCACACAGTCTCTCTCTCTCTCTCTCTCTCTCAACATAAATAAGCATTAAAAAAAATAAAATATGGCCGCTAGATCACTTAAATTACGTCTGAGACTCCTGTTTGTAGCTCTCGTATTATTTCATTTGGATAGCGCTGCCCTAGAGTATACTTGGACCGGCCTGTGTCATCAGCGCTGTAACCATGCCCTTGACCCACAGTCAGGAGGGCACGGCCGGCTAAGGTTTTACGAAACCGTGACTGCACTGGCCTTGAGCCATTCACACTCACAGTTTTGACCAAGTGTGCCAAACAGAAATATCGGGCTCCTCTGCTTTTTATGTAGCACACAGGGTGTCGGTCAAGGTCAATGTTCAACATTAACCTAAGAGGCTAGTTTTATTGTGTAGCACAATAATAAAAACACCACCATACAGGGGCGCCTGGGTGGCTCAGTCGGTTAAGCGGCCGACTTCGGCTCAGGTCATGATCTCGCGGTCTGTGAGTTCGAGCCCCGCGTCGGGCTCTGAGCTGACAGCTCAAAGCCTGGAGCCTGTTTCCAATTCTGTGTCTCCCTCTCTCTGACCCTCCCCCGTTCATGCTTTGTCTCTCTCTGTCTCAAAAATAAATAAACGTTAAAAAAAAAAATTAAAAAAAAAAAAAAACCACACCACCATACAGCTAGATGGCACCTTACAGAGGAAAAGCTGTACTGTTACTACTGCTTCGTATCTAGACAGTGTTTTTATAAGTTTATAGAAGTCCTTCCTTTCAACCCTGCAGTCACCCAGCCTTGCTGGCCCCGTTTTATAGATGACGCAATGAAGCCTGGGAGACTCATGAGTTTCAGGAACTCTCAGACTTCAGGGGCGTTAAAATGCAGAAGGTCAGTCTCACCCAACTGATTCAGAGGGTGGAGGGCGGGGCCCAGGGACCCCCACGCAGCACGTTTTGGGGAATTTCATGCAAGTGGTTGTCAGACCACACTTTGGGGCACCCCAGGTCTCTGAGCTCTTGAGGGGTGAGTGCTGGGACTGGGCTGGAGCTGTGTATCTGGGAAGATCCACACGTATATGCCTCACCTCCAGCTCTAACGTTGACACTGTGGACGGCTGGCATGGCTAAAGCCAGGTCGGGCGGTCAGATGAGGTGCTGCTTGTTCAAAACACAGTTACCCCGTGTCGTGCGTGGTTGACCCCGGAACGAGGCTGGGTCTTGATCACTCTGGTGGGTTTAGCTGAAGGGGAGTAACTTTGCCTGCCCCAAGCATACACCAGAGAGGGTCACCGCAAGGTGGAATTTGGAGATGCCAGCGTGGACCTGCGGGTAGGGAAGGATTTGCCGCTGAAAATGGTCAAGCAGGATTTTATCCTGACCCTACTGCTGAAGAGCAGGGCCATACCTGGAGGGCCCGGATAGGGTGAGGACGAGCCTGTGTGTCCAGCCATCACTGACCACCCCTTTCTCCCCTGCAGTGGACAGCGGACTGCAGTGAACAGCTGGACAGCAGCTGTTCCTTCTCCCGAGGGCGAGCCCCTGCACAGCAGGTAGGGAACACGCTCTGTGCTCCTTTGGGGGATTGTAATGTGTCTTGTCTGTCTGGGTTCCTGGGCTGGCCTGAGATGGCTCTCCTGGGAAGTGATGATGTGGAGAGAGCAGGAAACAGGAGAGGAGGGTGCAGTCCTCTCTCCGGAAAGTTCTCCCTGAACCGCCAGCCCACAGCGAAGCACCCCCCTCCTCAGAATACATAGGTTCCTAAGATTTTTTTTTTTCTTGTAAGAGTTTTTTCATCACTAGATGATGTTTGCGTCAACATCTGCAAGCAAGTGCATGCCCGTTGGGAGGAGAGTGGATAAGTGATACGTGGAATGGTATAAGTAACGGCGTGAATGAACTTGGAGGCTCACACATTGGCACTGGGAATGGATCCCACAAACAGGGGAACCCCTAGGGTTATGGTGCTGGTCACTTGAGATCACTTCTGCTCCAGGTGTGCAGAGGACCCGGAGGGGCAGAATGTGGGGATAAGGTGTCAGCACCTGGTCCATTCCCCCCGCCCCAGCCCTCCAGCTTGCTGGACCTGGCTGGAACCCGCTGTTTCCCTGCCTACTGCTTGCCTGTGAGATCCCCTGGGGGGTAACCACACAGGTGTGGGCTGTGCGGCCTGGAAGGACGAGGTGGCAGTGCTGGTGACCCCCAGGCCCTTTGTACCCTTTAGGTGTCCAGAGGCCAAAAAAACCATCCATCCCCAACCGTCAGGCCAGCCTCACACTGTGCCTGTCCAGACAGATAAATGGGGAGCCTTTCTGGGCTCCTGCACTCGCTTGCTCCGAATTTCAAAGCAGCTTCATTCACACATTGCCCTGGACCCACTTGTTTGTGTCCGACTTCTGTCCCATGGCACTGGTTAAATCAACTCCTCTCTATTCTGTCCTAAGGGAAGATGGTCAGTGCCCTCCGTTCCCGATCTTTCTTAGGTTGCAGGGCTTTTTACACCATGGTGTGTGGGGATAGCTTCCTTCTCACACTATAAGTTGTTTGTGTGTGTTTCATTGATTCTCGGCTAGGAGGCCATTAACAAGAACCCTGGGGTGGGGTTGTGGGTAAGGGAGGAGGCACGAGACCCAGGTTCTCCTCTTTGCTCTGCCACAAACTTGGTAGAAATTCTTTTCATCCTCAGCTTCCTCATATAACAATCGGGAAACTCAATGGCCTCTGAGGGTCCTCTGCTTCTCCATGCCATTTTGTAACTGAGGTCCACGGAGGTATAATGACCTGACCAAGCTGGGACTTGAACCCAGGTCTCTCACTGTACCCTTCCCCCATTTGGCCATTTACCTTGCCTTACTGTAGTAGGTGTCCTTCCATGGAGGACTTTTATCCTTGTCACTAGACTGCCAGCGCTGGGTCAGGGACCCCGTGTTATCCTTGCTGAATCCCTAAGGCCTAAGTGCCCTTAAGGCCTGGCACATCAGGAGCACCATTTGCCAGTTACCCTGGGGTTTCTTACATGAAGATTCCCTTAACTCTTCAGCGGCAGAAGTGGGCTTGGATCTGGGGACTCAAGGACCAGATAAAGGGTTCCAGGGAACAGTTGAAGTTCTTGGATGGGGGACACAAGCAGCTGATAAATGAGAGACCAAAAAGCTAGCTCTCTGTTATTTTGTCAGTAGGTGCCTCATTCTGGAATCTTCCAGACTCTTCTCCCCCCCCTCGCCCACCCCGTATCACCTTTTGTGGGCCCCCTTTTGCCACTGATTCCCTCTGGTCTTATTCCCCTGTCACTCCCAACAGGATTCAAAGGGGCTGAGAGTGGCTCGTGCTCCTGCTTGCCTCCCTCATCCTGTGCCGTCCTTTCATGGCCAGGTTCATGCCCCTGGGGGATGGTGGGTGGGGAGTTGGCCAGATGACAGGCTGATGGAGCAAGGCTGGGGGCCTGTGGGACCGGCACCCTGGCACCACAAGCACCAGCTGACCCCCATTCCCGCCTTTGGGGAGCAGCTTAGCAGTTAGCTTGGGGTAGGCGGGGTTAGATGAGATGAAATGCAACAGAATTTAAAGAAGAAATCATAAAAGTTCAGTTAGACTTTTTCTTGGCAGGTGGAACTGAGACACAGGTTCCTTATGGAGGAAGAGCCCCAGGAAGGTGGAGATGGGGTCTGGTTAATACAAACCTGTCTCACTTCCCTGATGTGCCCAGAGGACGAGGCCTTTTGGGGAGGGCTCTCCTGCAAGTCATGGGGCCATCGGCCCTGCCACCGCCCCCATGTAGTGTCCCTCCATCTGATCATCTCAGAGGGAGGAAGGGTGGAGGGGAGAAGCAGAAGAACAGCCAGGGCACTGAGACAACCACGGCCTCAGCCACCTGAGGATTCAGGTGTGTGTCTTGTGGGTTGTCGGGATCAGCTGTGGTGAAAGAGAAGGCTACTTTGCCTGAGTCCTGGGGATGCTGCACCCACGCTTTGTGAAGCTGCTTAGATCCAAGGAAGACTTCAAGGGTGTTTGTGGAGGGGTTTCCTACAGATTCATCAGCCAGGGCATGTTTGTAGAGGCTTGGTGCTAAGCCCTGGGTTCACCTGAAGCATGGCCTCTGCCTTCAAGGGCCTTACCATACAGTTAGAAGGACAAGATACATAGTATAAAGGACAAGACATGCTCAGGGCAGGAGACATAGGTGTCCAAAGGGTGGCCCGACCTCAGGTGTCACAGTTAAGGAACCTAGGTGGGGTGAGCAGGGAAGGTGGGACTGAGCCAGACCCTCTGGATGGAAGGCCACATTTTGCACTCCGGCGCTGTATACATAGTAGATGGAGAGGCACGAGTCTGATTGAAATAACGTCTTCTTGGTTCAGTGGTGAAAGACCTGACTGACATGAGTGATTCAATTAATTTAGGGGACAAACAGTAGCGTGGTGTAAACAAGGTGGAAATTTCTCTCTCTCTCGCCACCAGCCCGGGTGGGTATTTGGGATTGGCATGGCAGCTCAACAGTGTCAGGACAGTCTCCTTCCTTCTCATTGCTCTGCCTGCTCTAGAGCATTGCCTTTGTCCTCAGTGGCCCATGCTGGCTCATGTCCGTGCTCCTGCCAGTGGGAGCCCTGCCCAGGACCCCAGGAGCCTTGGACTTCCCCTCATGAAGTAGCCATCTTCTGATGCCCTCAGGTGGAGGGATCAAAGCTGGACGGCATCCCAGGTGACTGTGTTACAAGGAAAGCCCTTAGCTACACTGTCCTAAAGTAACTCCCTGATGGAGGGGGAACCAGGGAGCTGCCATTAAAGGTGCATTTGCTGGGTGCAGCTCTGATGGGTGCATGGGTACATCCTTCAAAGCTCCCTTCATCCTGGTCCACCAGGTGCAGAAGCACTGGCCCCCAGCTCTTAGGAACCCCTACCAGCCCCATGAGCCTCCCCACTGTTCTCACTGCCCCCTCTCATCCACACAGACACCCTCACTCAAATTCATGTTATAATCAAGCTGTTCCACCTACATCTGCCTATCCCCTCAGGCAGCTGGTCAACCTTGAGATGCGTCCTAGGACTGCCTCTACATCCTTGACCACCCCTGGCCCAGGGCTTTACACCTACTAGTAGTAGCTCAGTTAAGACTCCTGAGACTACACTGAGTTGGCAGAGTTGGCACAGGCCCAGTCCATGCAGTCAGTCCCTGGTGGGGCCAATTGCTCTGGCCACACCAATTTTGCTGTTTCTAAGGTCGTTGGGATAGTGGGGGTGGTTCTGCTACCCCACATTCACCCATGGGGGAGAATTTCAGGAGGAAACTAAAGGTACTTGGAGATGGGGGTGGCTGGCTGAGTGGGTGTTCCACCTTGGCCACACGGGCCCAGGAAAGTGGGGTCGGCAGGAGGATGTTGAGATTCTGTGTTCTGCCCAGGAAGCTCTGGATGGCGGGTCACAAACCGTGTCCTGAATGTGTAGCCCAGGTGTAGGCACCATTTGGGGATTAGCCATGCACTGAGATTATATTTTGTTATTTCAACTAATGCAAGGAGGAGACGGGAAAAACCATTGCCTTCTCTGACCCCTTTCAGAGGCACGACGTGGGGGTAGCCTAGGGTGGGTTAGGTCTCATGAAATGGGAGGGAGGGGCTCAGAGGAGAATGGGCTACAGATAGTCCTGAAGAGGCTTGTTCAACTGCCTGCAATTGGGATTTGGCTGTATTGGGGATTATTCGGCATCCTGGCAGCCTCTTTCCAAGAGACCTCACCCAACACCTAGTCACTGAGTTAGGAAGTTGCAATAGTTTCCAGCTTTTCACTGTAGTAGGGGAATCATGGTGGAGATGATTTGCAGGAAAGTAGCTGATGTGAGAGTGTGCAACCTGGTGCATTTAGAAAATGTCTCAAGGTACCAGCATGGGATTTAGCATTCAGCGAAGAAAGCCAAAGGCATATGAGAGTTTGTATGAGGTCAGGAACTGGCAGCTCTTGTCTACCTGCACAGAAGTGCCAAGGAAAGAAAATGAATGTGTACAACAGCAGCAGAGCCTCTGATTAGTCCTTGAGAAGGACTTCCTCACTGAGGAATGTATTGGCCCGTGGTGTTGGCTGTAGAACAAGGCGATGAAATCTTCACTGGGATCCTCATGGCACCCCTCCTTATCAGGCGGGTTCATGCCGAGCCCTGGGAAAGGTGTGGGTGTGTTAGAAGTGAGGTCTTTGAGTCCTGGCTGTTGGCCTGGATCCCACATTCCCTGGAATGACGAGACAAGGGCACTTTCCCTGTGGTATCATGATGCCTGGTAGCACGTTGAAGCCTCAGGAAGGAGTGCAAAGAGCCTTTGTCCCAAGGGTCACGAGAACCGGATGTGGACCCAGGTGTAGCACACATTTCAGTGCCCCTTCTGCAAAATGATAGACTTCTCTGAACCTCTCTGGAAATCTCTTTCATTGTTCCTGGGTCTCCAGAAATGAGCAATTGGATGCAAATAGCTGCCAAAAGCAGCAACAAGTGTGGATTTTCCTGATTTCTCCACCGTCCCCTTATTCTCCCTAATACCTGTGCCAACCTGTGGCCAGGTTTCTTCTAGGGGCCAACTGACTCTGATCCAAGAGATGGCCGGTGGTAGGCAGAGGTGAGCCTCAAATACACAGCTTACCTCTGACCCACGGGAAAGGGGAGGAGTTTTCTGCCAGTTATCTTGCTGCCCTCCAGTAATTATAGTATTTGGTCCAGTGCCAACTAAACTCATGAGCACAAATGATATCTTAGTAGAAGTGCCTAGATTTTTACTCAGCTTCTGTGGATATTTGAGAAATGTGTTCATGGCACTGCTCTCTATTTAGTTAGTATTTCTTGAGTATCTGCTGGGATATTGGCAGACACATATAAGCTGGAGCCTTTGGGCTCACTGCCTGTCTGTACAGTAGAGGCCAGTTCACATGGAAAGGGCTGGCTGAAGGCACCCAGTGAAGTCCCTCAAAGACACGTCCTGACCACAGATTCTGCAGTCATTCCCAAGAATGGTCCTTCTGGTCTCTGTAAGTAGAGAGATGCTTTGCAGGACATGAGACCTGATCTGTGCCTTCAGGAATGGTTAGGATGTTTGACCAGAGAAAAGAGGGGGAAGAGAGAAGAAAGGGTGTTCACAAGGTTTGAAGTTAGGTGTAACGTTGGGACGTTAGGGCAGCAGGAAAGAGTACACCTTGAGTGGGCAGTTTGTGTTGGGTGTTACAGGAGTGGTAGGAAGGAGGACGGTGGATGTGGAGGTGTCTGTGTGCTCAGCTGAGATGCTGGAACTGCTCTCCACCCCTTCCCCTGCTTGTGTACCTTCTATATCTTCCATTTTCTCTCCATTCCATACAGGTAAAGTCTGTCCCTTCACATCAGTCAGGATAGCCTAAGTAATGCTGCAGTAACAAACAACTTTGAGTCTCAGTAACTTTAAACAACCCATTCAGGACCCAGCTTGATGGACCAGTTGCCATTTTCACCAGTCACCATGACAGAGGGAAAAGGACCACCGGAGGGTCTTGCACTGCCGAGTCAACACTCCGACCTAGATATAATACACATCACTTCCCCTCCTCGCTTGTTGCCCAGAACTGGTCACGTGGCCCTACCCAACCATAAGCACCATAAAAAGTATCATCCCACTATGAACCAGAATGATGGGAACCAGAGCTGTTTGGTGACTGGCTCGAGTGATTATCACATGCCCCACCTCTAGTAGAAGCTCACCAGGAGCTGGGGCTGACCTCTTCCAACCACATCAAATCCAGAGCTAAGCAGGTCTCCTGGGAACCCTAAAGACATCACGTGCTCTCAGGATGACAAGGACCTCAGAGGTCTTCTGATCCACCCTCCCACCTTGCAGTGCAGGAACCCCCTCCTGTGGCTGTTGAGCTGCTGGACATTTCCTGAAATGGGGAGCTCGCTGCTTCAAAAGGCATCTCAGAATGTCGTGAGGCAGCTCCATTGAGTACAGTCTTCCTCTTTTTTTTTTTTTTTAATGTTTATTTTTTGAGACAGAAAGAGAGAGAGCATGCATATGGTAATGAGGGAGGGGCAGAGAGAGAGACAGAGAGAGAGAGAATCCCAAGCAGGCTTCTCACAGTCAGCGCAGAGCCCAATTCAGGGCTCAATCTCACGAAGTGTGAGATCATGATCTGAGCCAAAATCAAAGCCAGATGCTTAACCAGCTGAGCCAGCCAGGTGCCCCTACAGTGTCTTTCTTTGGTTCAGCTCCAAACCACCTCTCATAACCCCAGCTGATGGTTTTAGTTTTACTCCCTTTGCCCATGGCTGTTTCGTTTCTCCCGCAGCAGTCCAGCATGGCCAGTCTGCTTTTTAAGCTAAATACATTAGTTCCTGCAGCTGTTTCCTTTGTCATGGTTTAGTTGCTTCATCCCTCTGTTTATTTATCAGGTCTTTCATGCATTGATCCAGTCTACACATCATCTCTGAGGGCTGCCTGTGTGCCTGGCAGCTTGCTGGGAGGCTGGGAGGCAGGAAGCAGAGTGATGAAGTGATGGGCTCAGTCTCTACGTACATAGAGGTTAGAGAGAAAGCAGGCACTTACCCCGCAGTGCTGAGATGTCTGGGACATGACACGATGGTTCTTAGGTCCCGTCCTGTCCTGGGTTACTCTCCTAGGAGCACTGTAACTATGATTCTTCCTAATGAGCCTCCCCGAACTGTACACGATCCTGCTGGTGTGATCTGATTCTGCAAACTCTGGTGCTCCCAGCATGAGCCTCTATTTTCTAGAAGATATCACCTGTCCCTGTCCTCAAGGAGCCTTCTGGCTCCAGCTTATCTGGAGGAACTAGGATATAACACTTAAAACAGTGTCGATGGTTGACTTGTAGGGAGAACAGTCAGCAGCCATCCTTGGAGCCCCTGCTGTAAACATTATGAGCCATGTGGCCTAGTGTCTGTCCTCAGAGAACCTGGAGTCTGCTTAAAGAAACAAGACTTTCTCTAGTGCGAAAGCAACAGTCCAGAGCAGTGTGTGAATACAGGGAGGAGAGGGCTGATATCTACAGGGGAGCTGGCAGCTGGCAGAGGAGGCCACATACACAGATACACAGGCAGGAGGGAGGAGGAGCCATGCTGTCATGGTAACGGCACTGGCCCGGGAGCCAGGAGACGTGAGTCCTAGCTTCCGTACCTCTGACTTACCATTGGGTCATGGGTGAGACACATCATCTTGCAATAGCCTGATTCCCTCTGAAAAACGAGATGATCTAGACTTAAGACCATCAAAATATATTGTTAAAAATACAGACATAGATTTCTGCTTTGGGGAAGATGGAGTATATATTCTTTTCTATATTCCTCCTGCTGAGTACAACTAAGATCCCGGACATTCTGTATGAAGCAAATGTAAGAAAATTCTGAAAGGTAGAGATAAGAAGGCAGACCAGCTAGGGTTTGGGGGACCTGAGCAAGGACATCGTGGTAACTTTCCTGAGTTTCCTTTTTGTCTCTAACATCCCAGACTTGGGGCTGAAGAAGGAAGTAACTAGGAAATGGCAGTGGACACAGATCTTTTTTTAAGGTACCAATGAAAGTCTGTTGTCTCTAAGCAAAGGTCCAGGCAAAGATATTTTCTATTAAGATAGAAAAGTTTTAGGGGTGCCCGGGTGGCTCAGTTGGTTGAGTGTCCAACACTTGGTTTCAGCTCTGGTCATGATCTCACAGTTTTGTGAGTTTGAGGCCCCCAAACTCAAAGTTTTGTGAGTAGAGCCTGCTTGGGATTCTCTCTGCCCCTCCCCCACTCACACTGTCTCTTACTCAAAAATAAATTAAAAAACTTAAAGAAAAACTTAAAAATTACTGCTCTACTCCAGCCAGATAGCATAGAACAAAGTGCAGCCCCACTCTTGCCCACACCAGCAAAGACCCAGTGGGAGTCTAGACTGCCACCCTCACTGGGTTGTAATGAGCCCTCCCCTCGCCCCCCAACTGGGATGTTGTCAGAGAAGGCCAGGCGGGCAGCTGGAACTTTTATCCCTGCCAGCCTATACAAAGGGTCCTTGCAACCCCCAAGGTATTATTGGAGGCCATCTGGGAACTGGACTTCACCCCAACTCAGCAGTATTGAGGCGCCCCTCCCCTCCCTGCTGGGTTGTGTCAGAGTAAGTTCAATAGAGAGTTGGGACTTCCACTGTTGCCCAGTGGTAATGAGGCCACCTTCATGCAAGGTCCCTGGGAACTGTGGAGTCCTGAAATTCCCATCTCCATGGAGCCATAACAACAAGTGCTAGCTACCCTGGACTTCTACCTGCAATGGCAGTTGTGAGGCTATACCCTCCCTTTTCCCTGCCAATGTAGCATCACAAAAAGTCAGTCAAAAACAGAAGATTTAAATATGATTCAGAGTTTCATAACACAACATGAAAGTGTCCCCATTGCAACAAAAAAATCATTTGTCATCCTAAGAACCAGAAATATTTCAAACTAAATGGGAAAAGACGATCAGTAGATGTCACCACTGAGATGAGAAATTGGACTTTACCAAAATTAAACAGGAAAAACCCTGTTTAGAGGACGAAGAGACAAATGACAGAAAATTTTGCAAAACATGTATCTGACAAAGGACTAGTACTCAGAATATATAAAGAACTCCCCACACTCAACATTTAAAACCATACACTTAGAAAATAGACAAAAGACACAGAGACATTTTTCCCTGAAGAGAGAGGATGTACAGGCGGCAAAGAAGCACACAAAGAGATGTTCCACATCTTTTTGTAAGGGAAATGCAAATTAAAGCCACAATGAGAGATTTCACACCTATCAAAATAGCTAATTAAAATAAATGTAGTGACAACACCGAATGCTGGTGAAGATACAGAGACATCGGATCATTCACACATAGCCAGTAGGAGTGCAAAGTGGTACAGCCATTCTGGAAAACAATTTGGCAGTTTCTTAAAAAACTAAACCTGCGAGTACCATCTGATCCAGTCATTTTACTCCGGGTGTTTATCCCAGAGAAAGGAAAACTTATGTTCACACAAAAACCTGTATTCAAATGTTTATAGCAGCTTTATTCATAATAGCCCCAAACTGGAAACCACCCAGATGTCCTTCAACAGGTAAACAGTTAAAACAAGCTGTGACACTCAGCAGTAAAAAGGAATCCGCTACTGGCACATGCAGCAACCTGGGTGAATCTCCCAGGAATTATGCCGAGTGAAAAAAGCCAATCCTCCAAAGTTACATATTCTATGATTCCATGTATATAACATTCTTGAAATGACACGATGATAGAAATGGGGAACAGGTTAGCAGTTACAGGGAGTAGAGAAGGGAGGGGCAGGAGAAAATGGGTGTGGTGCAGAAGGGCAGCAGGTGGGAACCTTGTGCTGATGGAAATGTTCTGCATCTTAACCATATCAATGTCAATATCCTGGTCTTAATATTGAACTTTACTTTTTAAAAAAATTTTTTAATGTTTTTATTTATCTTTGAGACAGAGAGAGACAGAGCATGAGCAGGGGAGGGGCAGAGATAGAGGGAGACACAGAATCCGAAGCAGGCTCCAGGCTCCGAGCTGTCAGCGCAGAGCCTGACGCGGGGCTTGAACTCATGGAGTGCGAGATCATGACCCGAGCTGAAGTCGGACGCTCAACCGACTGAGCCACCCAGGCGCCAATATTGAACTATACTTTTACAAGTTTCCACATGGGGGAAACAGAGTAAAGGGTGCAGGGCATCTCTGTGTTATTTCTTACAGCTATATGTGAATCTACAATTATCTAAAATAAAAGTTAATTTTTTTAAAGAACAGAACCTTTTGTCTTATCCGAAGCTTTCAGGGAAATCCCGTATGGAAAACAAAAGGGGCAAAACTGCTTGGGGAGGCAAGGGAAGGAGGAACCCACTTGCTGTCTCCTACTCCATCTGCCTCAATGCTCTGGGAGCACCTCTGCAGAACCCCCAGGTCACCCCCGGACCTGATGATCTCTCAGTTCCTTTCTTCTCTGGACTTCCGTGGGTCTGAGTCTGAGCCTGGCAGGAAGGGAGAATCTCTGGAGACTGGGGAGCCTCAAGAGGCCTCCTAGTGAGGAGTCTTGGAGGATGGGATCCTTTCTCTGCATCAGGACATACAGGGTGGACGACTGGGGACGCTTAAATGGGCCTGCATTATTTCAGCAGATGCCGAATAGGAAGGCAGCCAGAAGTAGCCTGTGGTGTTGACCAGTCCAGGTTCAAATAACATGGCCATTTAAATCTGCAAGCACAAACTTAGCCAAGAGAGTTTGCAGAAAGGGTAAGATTAGGAGAAGTATACCTGGTCACAGGCTTCGGTCATTATTTCCTACCTCTCCCTTTGGTTCTTAATTCAAAGACAGTCAGGGTATAGAGTGCCTGGGAGGCTCAGATGGTTAAGTGTCCGGCTTCAGCTCAGGTCATGACCTCAGAGTTTGTGGGTTCAAGCCCCGAGTTGGGCTCTGTGCTGACAGCTCAGAGCCTAGAGCCTGCTTCAGATTCTTGTCTCCCTCTCTTTCTCTCTGCCTCTCCCCTGCTCATGCTCTGTCTCTGTCTCTCTCAAAAATAAATAAACATTAAAAAATTAAAAACAAAAACAGTTGAGGTTAGAGAGGGAAGGGATAGAATGGGCAGACAGGAAAGTTTCATAATGAAAGGAATGCCTTCTGGCTTCTGCTCTGCCTTTCTCCTGCCTCAAAGACCCTTCTGTTGTAAGGGCATTAAAATATTGGGGGGGGGGGGCCCATCATGGTCTTTCCCACCAGCATGTGAGGTGCTGTCCTTGGTGCTGAACACACATGCACATACATGCACACACACTCACACACATGCACAGTTACTAGGACAGGACTGTATCTCAAATTTTGGTTTAATTTGAGCCTAAGAGGAGTTTCAGACCCAACCTGTTGGAAGCCCCTGTTTGGCCCAGGAGATACTTTTGGGGCCTTTGGTCTCAGTGTCTCGTATGTTCTGCCTGCTCTCCCTACCCCAACTGGGGAATCACTGGTCCAGTCCAAATGCTTATGGGACAGAGAAAGCAGCATCGGTGCAAGATGCTGAGTAACTCTCCTGAGCCCTCCAGTAAGCAGCTTGCAGGCCTGGAGTCCTGTTTTACCCACTCTTAGTCCAAACCATGTTGGTACTCTCAGGAAGTTTTCCCAGAGTCTCAGAGCCCCTCTGCTGTCTCGTCCAAAGCCAGCAACAGGGGTGGCATACATCTTGTCACATGGTGCTTGACTACGTGCCATCTTCCAGTGTTCTTTTTGTTTCTGTGACTCTTGGTTGAATGGTAAGACCTGTGAGGGCAGGGATGATCACCTCAGGACTAGTCCACTTCTGTGGGTGATAGATCAGGGTGAGGCAGGGGAGTTGCAGTGGGGTCCTTGGAGAGGAAGGAGAGAAATTTTGTCTATGTCTAAAGGATGGCCCTCCCCATCAGCTATGCCAGGAACTTGTGTCCATGAAGTGAGACAATCCATGTTAGGGTCAGCCTTGCTCTTGGCCCTCATGATGGACAGAATCTGTGGAAGAACATTCTGCACCAGGAAGGGAGATGTCCTGGGACCGTGAGCCATCTGGGGAGCAGGGGCTGTACTGCCCTTTTCTGCCTGGTGTCCAGCACTAGGCTCTGTGCAGCTGCTCCCATACTGGGCTTTCAGGTGTGGGAAGCCAGGACCAAAGGCTGGCCACCCCTGCCTCCATGTCCCCTGGCACAGCTGACTAACAGCAGACAAGCTGGGGGAAGTCCAGACTGACATGCCCCAGCTTCCTCTAGATGGAACTTCACCTGTGACCCTCCCGATAATGGAAGCGGTCCTCCTTCTGTGCGCTGTCCTAGACAGTCAAGTTCCCCTTAGTTTCTAAACCCTTGTAGCCTGGAGTTGTTGACACATACCTACCCACACACAGGCATGTAAATCACTCCACAGTTGTGTACTAGTAAAGCGAACCCAGCAGCACAGAGGAGGGTTTATTTTCTCACTGCTCCTGACTTAGCATGTTTCTCTACTGTACAGTGATCCACTCCTACCTTGTTTCATTCACTCAGGTCCAGAGCCTCCCCCACCCCGCTTCTTTATACATTCCATCTCCCACCCCCAGACTCCCTCTTACCTTCACTGCAGGCGATTTGCTCCCTCCACCAGCACTGTCTTCCCAAACGGAGGCAGAGGTGGACTCAGAGAACCCAAATGTCTGGACGGGATGGATACCTGACTGCATTATAGCAGTCTGCAGTGAGGCCACAGTTTATCTGAATAATATAACCACATGGTGCAACAGGTAAGAGCATCAACTCTGGGCCACACTGTTGTATACATTCCCATCCTGGGCACAAGCTCTCTGAACACAGGCAAGTTCTCCGAACCTCCGTTTTCTCATCAGTGAAGTGGGGCTTCCTAGGGTTGTGACCAAAGTGAAGCGCTCAGAGGGTGCCCGCCGTTCAGTGAGTGCTACGTCAGCGAAAGTTGGCTGTTGTCGTTGCCGGAGTCCGGACTCCCCTGAGCTGGGGGTAGCTGTGCACCGGCCAGGCTCTCAGGTGGCTCCAGTCTCCCCGCCCATAGGCGGGCTGTTTCCATTTCTTCTTCCACATGGTTTAAAGCGCTCATTATCCCTTTGTGATCTGTTCTGAGAACAGCACGGTTCACACTGGCATGAGGCCCCCTAATTGCCAGGAAAAGGGCCTGTTGTGAAGGATTCGGCAGCGTTTAAGTGCTAAAAACGATCCACTGGAAAGGGTGGTTGCTTCGGATTAGGCTTCTCAGAACCTTGGCCTTGCAGCAACCTGGGGGGCAGGGCCCGGGTGACCTCAGGGCTGGGGAGGGGAGGGGGCTCAGAGAAGAGCTCTAGACACAGGAATTGCACAGCAGAGGATGCTCTTGAAGAAGCCAGTGCAGTTCTGTGGTGGGCTCTCAGTGCCTAGATACCTGAATCCTTGCTGAAAAATATTTAATGAAAGATGCTGGGTCCCAGGGCTACGGTGAGAAGTGAGTGAGTAGAGGGATACAACAAAAAGTGAAACCAGGGTTCCTCATTGAGGGGATGCAGCATAATTGAGGAAGAGTGTTAGAAGACCATTTCCCAAAGTAGGTTCTGTGGAACCCTAGTCCTCTGTGGAATAAAGAGGAAGGATGGGGTGGCTTTCTGGCCAAAGGAGTTTGGGAAATACTTGAAGAGTCAACACCCATCTAAGACCAATAAAGGCACCAGGAAGTTTGGCAGTAAAGTAATTCATTTCACAGTCTTTTGGGGCACCTGGGTGGCTCAGTCCGCTAAGCATCCCACTCTTGATTTCGGCTCAGGTCATGATCTCACGGTTGTGGGCTTGAACCCCATGTCGGGCTCTGTGCTGACAGCACGGAGCCTGCTTGGGATTCTCTCTCTCCCCCTCTCTCTGCCCCTCTCCCTCTCCCTCTCTCTCTCTCTCTCAAAATAAGTAAACATTAAAAACAACAACAACAACAACAGCAATCTTTTAACTCAATGCGTCCCAAACATTTGACAAGGGAGCCTTTTTGAACTTTTCTTCCCCACAAAACCCTTTGAACATCCAGTTTCTAGAAGTGTGTTCCATGGACCACCCCAGCTGCACTAAATTTAACCTGGCAATGCTCCTCTCCCCGCGTGATTCTGATGCACATTGACATTTAAGAGCCAGTGGATTAGTGTTTCTAGAACACCACTGGGAAGCACAGCAGTCGAAGAGTCGGGAAGCGCTGGACGTGCTGTGGGTTCCTGGGGCACTAGCGTCAGCCGAGGAAATGCTCGGCCACGGAGAGGAGGGGTCTTGAGCTGGAACCTATCAGAAACAAAGACTGGGGTTGGGGAGGACATTTGTTTTCTGTGAGTCTAGGAAGGGTACAGTGGTCCAAAGAGGAATATAAGCCCCTATCTTGGGTAGCTTGGCGTGACCTCAGAGCCCTTCACACTAACACTGTGCGTTACTAGTGTGCCAGGGAAGCCAAGGTCCCTGCAGTAGTTGGCTGCAGCCTGGGGCTTGGGAGAGCAGGGAGTACCTGGGGACAAGCCAAGCGCTGGTCACCCTCTGCTCTGTCCTCTGCTTGTCCTTGCCTCTCATGTAGCTCAGTGTGAGTAAGGGGTGGGGGTGGTTTGGACGGTGGGGTGGGTCTGGCTCCAGGTGGGAGGTTCCAGAAGTCAGACTGCAGTCTGCCTGTCTGTGGGTCTGTCTGTCTGCAAACCCCTGCCCCTCTGTGACTTCTCTGTAATAATAGGAGAGTTTGTGGAACAGGTGGCCCGTATGCACACACGTGTGCTGGGAGTTGCAAGGTTTGAGGACTGGTGCCCAGAACTCAAGAAACGGGAATATCCAGACACCCTAAAGGCTTTGGCAGGATCTGAAGCCCCGTGGCAAGGTGACCTCATGGTCAGCTTGAAGGCTGCCAGCCCAGGGCTGGGGCGCAGGGGACGGGAGCGTGAAGCTCTTGGTTCCTGGTGGTCCAGCTTTGCCGTTGCCTTCAGTCTGACCCCTCCGGGCACTGCCTGGGCCACCACCTAGGCATTGACAGGGAAGCAAAGGAAGCCTCAGCAGGCGGGATCTTCCCTCTGTGGGCCAAGATTTGATGGAGATTGATTTTGCCTCCAACTGCCAGGCAATTTCCCCAGCCCCTGTTGAGAACCGGTTGCATGCCGTGATTATATGCCCGTCACATTCTGTTGCAACGAGCTCTGAGGAAACATCCAGAGTCATGTAATATGCCACAGCTACTGTGTCACATAGATCAGAGATAAGTAGGTCGTCCCCTGTGACCGAGACTCTCATTGTGAACTTCTCCAGACTTGCCCTCTTACCTGTTCATGGGGTTACCTTCCTGTTCTGATTCAGCACAGATAGGCATCTTGGCCTGGGCTCCCCCAGCTCAACAGCCCCAGGGGGTGGTCTTCAACCTTGCCCGGTGCCCTCACCTCCTCCAGGGCTGCTGAATTGGAAGCCAGCCAGACACCAGGAGTTGGGATTGGGAGGGTGATGAGGCAACTCGGGGAGGGAGGGAGGGGTAGTCCTGGAACATTAGGGGTCACCTGATTTGAGGACTGTAAATCACGCCATATTTGATTAGGGATGTCTGCCACTGGAGGGAGAGGGTGTGGTGGCAGTGTCCGTCCGTGCCTTGCTGGTCAGAAGGAACCAATCTTGTCACACTCTGAGCGCTCTTTATTTAAATACAAAGAATCTCAAGCCCAGACTTCACTGAGGTCACAAATGGCAAGAGGAAGATAGTGAAAGTTGATTGAAGCAAACGTCAGTCCCGTAGACGTTTCTTAGGCACCGGGCGAAGAGCTCTGGGGGACCCAGAGAGGTGGCTATCCCTGATCCAGTGCAGGAGAAAGGTCACTATATGCAGATGGAATGAGAGCTGCCTCACTCCACCTGCATGGATGGTTAGTTTAGGGCAGAGCAAGGTTACTGCAGTTTGGGCGGTCACGTGAGCCTCCCAGGTGGTCACGTGAGCAGGAGAGGAGCAAGATGGGGTTGATAGGTCACTGTCAATAATGAAAAGGATTGTGGGAATGCAGGACTGGACAGGTGTGGGTAGGAAGCACCGAGGTGCACAGAGCCACCGTGTGGCACCATATGGAGAGGTTACGTATGACGTGGTTGACTCACAAGAGAGGATTGTGGGGCCTCTCAGGGCATGGTGGGAGCAGAAAGTTTTGTCACTTAGAACCTGGGGCTTCTGGCTGGTGGTGCCACAGGCAGGGCCAGTCCTCCTTTTATTGATGAGGTCTGAGGTCATGCATCCTCCCGTGTGTCCCCTCAGCCCCCCCATTTACTGCTCTCTCTTTTCCCCACACCCCCTCTTTGTCTCCTGCCTGGTGTCTATGAAGGTCCAAGCGCTTGGGCCCCTCCGCTGGGTGCTCCTTGCCTTCAGATTGATTAAAAGCTGGAATGTACCCGCAAACTGCTCTCTCCCTGGAAACTAGGTTGGTTTCCACGGAAGAGGCTGGTGAGTCAGGCATGCTGAGTACGATGCAGGCAGGGAGGAGAGCGTGCTTACCGACTCTGACCAACTGGAAGACGAGGAAAATCAAAGACAAAACCAAACCCCGAAATCATGGGGCTTCTTTGTCAAGGTGCTGGTGTCTCTGCTGGGAGAGGCAAAGGTGGAGTCACTGAGCCTGGTTCGGGTTCCTTTCTAGTCCACTGGGGCTTTGTCCAGCAGCCTCTGGGGTGATGTTGGCTATGGTCTGCAGGGGAATCGCCACCAGGGAGGATAGAAGATGGGACTTTTCACGGGCTGGTTCCTGGGGATGTGGATGCTGGGAGGTCAGAGACTGGCCTGAGCCGGCATGGACTGCTCTGTTTGCAGGATGCAGGAGACCCTACCCCCTCAGGTGGTTAGTGTGGCTGTGAGGACGTGAGAAGGTCCTGGGGTCGGTGCGGGGGGCATCTGCTGACTGCAGGAGGAAGGGACGTGACTGACCACCCTCAGAAAGGGAGTTTTTAGAGGGGTGGATGGTCGATTGCCATATTAGTTTGCTAGGTCTCCTTGATTCCATACTTCTGACCCCCAAACTGGCTCAACCTAGTGAAAGGTATTATCAGTCCTATAGTGCTGGAGTCCAGAAGTCTGAAATGAGGGTGTGGGGAGAGCCATGATCTCTGTGAAGTCACCAAGGAAGGATCTGTTCCAGGCCTGTCTCCCAGCCCGCAGTGGTTCCCTGGCTTGTGGCAGCGTGACTCCAATTTTCCATGGCATCCTCCCACTGTGCATGTCTGTCTCTGTGTCTAAATCTCCTCTTTTTATAATGGGACCAGTCATATTGGATGAGGGCCCACCCATATGACCTCATCTTAACCAACTCCATCGGCAACCACCCTATTCCCAAATAAAGTCACATTCTGAGGTACTGGGCATTAGGACTTCAACATGCGAATTGGAGGGGGGGGGCACAATTCAACCCCAACAAGCACCGAGGAGCACTTGTGGGGCCCCTAGTAGGCCCTGGCCAGGACCGTGTGGGTGATCCTAGACACTCTCTGGGCTGCTGTGTCCCCTGTGCAAAGCCAGAGGCCCTGAAGTTCCCCATAACGCCCTGTTGGGTCCTGCCTTTCCCTCATGCTGTCCCCTTTGCCAGAATGACCCCTTCCCTGCTTTTCTCTCTGCTTGCCTCACTTCCATGAGTCCTTGCGTCCCCTGCTCAGGAGGAGTCACCAGCAAAGTTGCCTGCGCTCTGGTCCCGTTATGGCTCCTTGAATCAATGCACCTATCGCACTGTCTTGTAATTATTTATTACATGTGTGTCATTGCACACCTACCCCTCTTTGCAGGCAGGGTCTGTGACTCCTCCACTTCTATGTCTTCAGTGTCTGCCTAGGCCTAGGCCCGTGGAAAGGTCTCAAACGAAGATCATCCAGTGTAGGATCTAGTGGACCTGAGAAGTGGTAGGTCTGGGGACAGATCAGTCCTAAAAACAAAGACTGGGGATACTATCAGGAATGTAACCAGGAGGTCCTAACACACATGGACAAAAAGTATACATATTACGTGCATACAGTTCAGTGGGTTTTCACAAGCTGAACACACAAGCACCCAGATCAAGAAACAGAACGTTACCAGCACCCCCCACCCAGGACCCTCTTGGGACCCCCGCTTCCTGAATTCTGTCTCCACAGATTAGTTCGTTGGCCTGTCGTTGAACTTCATATCAATTGAATCATGGAGTTGGTACTTTTTTTGTATCTGGGTTCTTTTGTTCTTCTTTACATTTTGGGGGTTTATTAATGCTGTTGTAGGTTTTAATTTGTTTATTCTCCCTGCTGTGCGATATCCCAGTATGTGACTATGCCATAATTTCCATGTCTAGTCAACTGCTGGGAAGCATTTAGGTGGCTTCCAGTGTGGATCTATTGTGAGTAGTGCTGCTCTGTACTTCTGTGTGCTTCGTACTGTTGGTGAACGTCTGTGCACGTTTTGGTTGTGTTTATACCTGTGAGTGACGTCCTGGGTCATAAGGCACGCACATGCCCAGTGGTCCTGGAGGTGAAAATCTTGATTTTAAAGAGTGTGATGATGAAAGCAGACTAGGGGTAATGAGGGATGGAGGGCGTTAGGAGTAAGGCAGGGGAGATTGTCAGCCAAGGGGCAGAGAAGCCAAACGATAGAAACTGGGTGAAATAAAGTGCTTTCTGTATGTCTATGGGATGGATCGTGTAGGGGGCATTGGAGGACAAAGACTGGAACGGGGTTTAGAGAATTTAGAGAATTTAGAGAATTAGAGAGTTAGAGAATTTAATCACTGGTATAGCCTTGGTCAGTAGGGGCTTCTCAGGGCCGCCTGATTTCGAGAAGTGGGGCTTAACTCCAGAGGAAGTCAGCCTTCCAACACGGACCTGCCAGTGTGTCTGGCTTTCCAGAGCCTCTGCCTGGGAAGAAGCCACTGCCATCCAGCTGGCAGTGGGCTGGGGAGCCATGGGCTGGGGACAGCAGAAACCCAGGCTATTTCTGTACCTGATAGTAAAGCTCTATGTCTGACATATGCAACGGTGAGGGCCTGTACCTGGGTGGGGGGGCCGGGGGGGGCAGTGGTCCTCATGACTTACTGGGTGCACTGGCCAGGATGCTCACTCCAGTGGCTCTCTCCAGCCTACAAGCTGCCCAGAATGACCAACCGAGGGAAGAGAAGGCCTCTGCAGCCTTCTCTGGGATTAGGACTTTGACCACGTGTTCTCAGTGTCCTGACCAAGCCAACAATGTCCCCTTTTTTCATCCCGTCTCTTCCAGAATGGCAGCAAAGACAACTCTCTGGACATGCTGGGCACGGATATCTGGGCTGCCAACACCTTTGATTCCTTCAGGTAAGCCTTTCTTCCTCTTGTCTGTGGCATATGCCTCTGGCTGGGACCCCAGGTCTTGTCCTTATAGAAGCCCCATGGGGTCTTTGGAAGTTGAGTAAATGTTGAATGTTCTTTGATCAAGAAGTGGAGAGAAACAAAGAGGGGGTGATGTAGCAAGGATGAGGCAGCTGAGGAAGGAGTTCAGAGAGAGAGAGAGAAAGATCAAAGGAAGGAAAATGAGAGGAGACCATCCAAGAGGAGGAAGAGGAGGCAGAGAGAGGGTTGAGGGAAAAGAGAAGACAGACACAGTCTAACCACAGGGGAGAGGGAGAGAAGGCAAAGGGATGGACTGACTAGTGGTTGGAAGAGCAAAGGAGAATGGCACATGGTGGACACCAGGCCACCCATGTGAGAGCCGGGGACAGACAGCTATGGCTGCAGATACTTCCCCTCACCTGAGGTCGTAGGGTTTGGAGGCCGGGGGGTGGCTGCAGAGAGGTCTGGAGGAAGGAAAGGTGGTCAGTAGCTCAGATTCTAGAAGGTTCCTGAAGGGCCAGGTCGGAAGAACAGGTATTGGCCAGGGTTCCTCAGTATGAGGAGATGGTGCCCCTGAAAGGTTTGCTAATGGGTGCCTACCATATGTTCACTCCCCTGGGGAGTGATGGCTTGGGGCTCTGGATGGGCAGTGGCCCTTTAGCTCCCCTCCGCCCCTGGCCTTGGAGCTGGCCAACGCTGGGCGTGTTCCAGGCACATCCGTGGCTCAGACTCAGCTTTCCCAGAATGGAAGCACCTTTGTCTCCTGGGCCTGGGACTTTGTGGGGCTCAACCTCCCACCCCACTGACTTGCCTTATGTACCTCAGAGCTGCCTTGCCACCATTTTGAGCTGCCATCGTGACAGATGTTTGGCCTCCTTTGTTTCCAGCCTTCCGGAAGGAAGCTCTGAAGTGTTTTAGGGGGGCCTCCGTAGAGCAGGCATCGGACTGACATGCATTGCTGTACAGCAGGGTTGAGGAATGGGGAGCCTCCCACCCCACCATCTGAACACAGAGCTGACACCGCCAGCTCCATTCTGAGGGAGGGGTCTCTGTCGACCCTGCCCTCGGCTGGTGGGTGTCCTCCCCAGCCTGCCCACCTCTTTGTGAAGACGCTCCCTGCCAGGCTTGTGCCCAGCTGTCTGGTGCCATGGGTAACTGGGCTGGTCTCCCCCTTGCCTCACATTTCTCACCTTTTCTCGCCCTCTAGTGGTGCCACCTGGGACCTGCAGCCCGAAAAGCTGGACTTCACGCAGTTCCACCGGAAGCTGAGACACACGCCCAAGCCGACCCTGCCACACATCGACCGGGAAGGGTAAGGGGTGACCAGGGGCTTTTATACAGGGGTGGGTAGGGTTATAGCTGTCCCGAGGCAGAGAGGGGCCCTTCCCTGGGCGGGCAGGCATCTCTGCTGCACTGGGAACACACAGGTGGCTGGTGTCTGGAGAGGCTCTCCACCCACAACAAGTTCCCAGGGGACGTTGGTGCTGCTGGTCCAGGGGCCCCACTTTGAGAACCCCTGGTGTAGTGTTTGATTTTATACCGGGTTGTCTCATCTTCTCAAGTTTATTTTGGAGCGAGAGCGCGTACACATGTGAGTTCGAGCAGGGCAGGGGCTGAGAGAGAGGGAGAGAGAGAAGCCCGCAGGCTCCGTGCTATGGAGCCCAGCACAGGCGGGGCTCAGTGTCACAAACCACAACCAACTGAGCCAAAACCAACAGCCAGATGCTCAACCCACTGAACCAACCAGGCGCCCCCCACATTAACCATTTTAAAGCGTTCAATTGCGTGTCATTTCATATTTTCATAATAGTGTGTAACTATCCCCTCTACGTAGTTCCAAAACATTTTCAACCCCCCCAGAATAAAATCGATGTCCCCTAAGCGGTGACTCTCCATTTCCCTCTTATTCCTGGCACCCACCGATCTGCTTTCTGTTTCTGTGAATTTCTCTCTTCCAGTTATTTAGATGCGTGGGATCATATGTGGCCTTTTGGGCCTAGCGTCTTTCACTCAGCATAAAATTTTGAGGTTCGTCCACACTGTGGCGTGTATTTCATCATGTGGGTCTGTCACTCGTTGTCCATCCATTCATCTGCTGATGGGCGTTTGAGTTCTTTCCACGCTTTGGCTATTGTCAATTATTCTGCTATGAACATTCGTGTGCAAGTATTTGTTGAGTCCCTATTTTCAACTCTTCCGGGTAGGTGCCTGGGAAATGGAATTGCTGAGTCACATGGTCCGATTCTGACACCAGTTCTGATGTGTGTGGGGTTTTTTCCATCGCCACCAAGCAGTTTTCTGATGCCAGTGGAGTGTCCCACAATTCAACTCCATGCTGACACCATCGACTTAGAAACAGCATCAGACCTCCCAGGTTGAGGGCTCAGTCCTACAGATCGACCCCTCTCCCCATTGCAGACGCCACTCCAAAGTCCAGTCTGTCACCTGTGCTTCAGATGTCAGACTGTAGATTGGGGGTTCCAGCTACCCCCCCCCCCCCCCCGCCTCCCTGGGCTCTATTAATTTGCTAGGGAGGCCACAGAAGTCGGGAAGACATGGTACCTGCTAGATTACTAGTTTACATCAAAGGATAGAACTCAGGAATAGCCAGATGGTAGAGATGCATCAGACAAGGGATGGGGAAAGGTGCCAACTGCCATGCCCTCTCCAGAGTGCACTCTTCCAGAATCTCCTGTGCTCACCAACCCGAAGCTCTCCAAAGCCCCTCCTTTGGTTTTTGTTTTTGTTTTCGTTTTTTTGTTTTTTTTTTTTTTTTTTTTTTGGTGGCTTCATTACACAGGCATGATTGAGCAAATCATTGGCCATTGGCCAATGATTGAATCTCTAGCCCCTCTCCCCTCCCTGGAGTTGAGAGTTGGGACTGAAAGTTCTAACCCTCCAATCACACGATTGAACCGGCTCCCTCCCTTAGATTCCCTAGGTGGTTTTTCAACAGTCGCCTCATTAACGTAACAAAACGCAACTTTGTCTTCTGTCCTCACTTAGGAAATTCCAAGGATTTGAGGAGTTCTATACTAGGACTGGGGACAAAGACCAAATATAGCTTGTATGAGTCACAATATCACACATGGTAATTCCACGTCTTAAGGTTTTGTGGAACTATTTCGCCAAACTATTTCGCACAGAGGCTGAATGTCTTATATTCCCACCAGCAGTATACAGGGCTTTTCCACATTTTTGTCAACACTTGCTGTTCCCCTTTCCTTTCTTAGACTGACGGCTTTTACTTTTCCTTCCAGTCCCTCCCTGTCCACTCTCACCTCCCGTCACTTCACATCTAAACATGACTGATATTGTTGGCTGTATTAAACATAACTGCGTCTCACCTGCTCCCCACCCCACCCTAGTGGGCGCCCCCTCTCTGAGCACCCTGCTCCCACCTGCGCAGAGTCATGAACAAAAAGCCTGGGGAGGGAACAAAAAGCCTTGTCTCTATTGTACAGTTGGGAGAAACGCATTTCAGACATGCCCAGGGAGAGCCATGATTTAAGGCCTTCTGACGCCATCCAAGGCCCCGGTCGTCACACCAGAGTACCCGTGAATCAGTTTAACCCCCTTAAACGTTCATGCAAAACCATGCGTTTGTGTATATTTTTCCGGGGAGAGACGCACCGCGTGCTTCATAGGCTCCCCGGGGACCCCAGCCTCTCACCACGGCTCCTTTTTCCATCGTCCTGTCTGTGTGGGATCTGCCACAATTCCCGAGGTCCCTTTTCCTTGGGTGGTGAGGGGAGACGGCCTTCAGCATGGAGGGACCCTGTTGGAATGAGAGCATAGGTGAACCCTGGCCTCCCCAGGTTCCTAGGGGATCCTGGGTTCAGCGACCGGTGGCCTCCTTGTGGCTAAGGCAGGAACTGTGTCACCCTCAGAGTCCAGCCATGCTGGGGATGCACCCCACGTGCCCAGCCACTGCAGCATCCCTCGGAAGCAGGGTACCTCTCGGTTGCCAAGGCTTCCCGCAGCCCATGTTGCCATGGAGGGACAGAAATCAGAGAAAGCTGTTGCCTTGGAAACCCCGTAGGAAGCAGTGACTCAGCTGGTCTGTAGCAACCTTTTGCCCTCTGTACCTGCAGTCCTCCCAGGGAGCTCTGAACCCCAGAGGACAGGTCTTGGGGGACAGCAGCGCTCCCTGCACACAGCCCCCTGCTGCCCCCGGGAGCTGCTGAGGTGAGGATAAAACGCTGCGCCTGTGCTGTGCTAGGCTGGCGTCTAACGCATGCTTGGAGCTCAGGGCAGCTGGGAGTCCGGAAGTGGGGGGGATAGCACACAGGACCTGGGGGAGAGGGCGTCAGCTGTTCCATTCGGCCCACAGTCCCCAGCTTTCTCCTCTCCTGTTGCCAAGGTGCATACGAAATACAGACGCAGGCCATTGGTACCTTCACGGGCCAATCTGTAGTTAAAAGGTGGTTGGATGTTTCCAGAGATTGCTCCGCCTCTCTGTCTGCAGCCCAGCACGTCAAGAGGCTGGGGTGGCGGTGGAGGGTAGGGGCAGAGGGGGTAAGAACTCTCTTTCCCCACATGTCCTTCCCACCTTCCTTCTACCCCTTCCTCCCCAGCTCCACCTCCTGGCCTTCTAGCTCCATATTCCCCCTTTACACCCCCACCCCCACCCCACTCCAGTGGCAGGAATGCTGACATCCCAGCTGGCAACATACATGGGCTTAGCTCCAGGGCATTGCCCCGCTACCCTCTGCCCAGGACATTCTCCAGGATTCTCTGCTTAGCCAGCTCATGACCCACCTTCCTCCTGCCCCAGATCATTCTGGATGCTTCTGGATGTTCTGGGCAGCACTCCTCTGGGTTCAGTCTATGCCCTGTTTACACTGGGGTAAAGCCCAAGCCAGAGCCCACGCAGAAGCTCTTGTCAAAAGCGGGTATAGATGGCATCTTCCTGCCCTCTTCCACTCCAGCCTTGGTGGGTTATGTGGCCACCCCACCTCCTCTGTCCCTAAGTCTTTTATAACACTTATCTCATGCTGCCCCCTACTGGTGGTCACCGCCTTGTCAGTTGAGCTTAGGACGTGTTTCCAAAGAGCTGTTGCTTTCTGGAGGACAGGAACCACAGCAGATTTATTTTCCATGACTCCCAGGGAGGTTGACAGGGCCCAAAACACAAGAGATGCTCGGCAAATATTGAACAAATAAATCCTCTAAATTTTGAGAGTCGCCTTAATGCTGCAGCTGGAAAATGCTGGGGCCGTCACGCTGGGCAGCCCTCACCGTGTCTGGGTCTGTAGTCACACCAGTGAGAGCAGTGATCACTGATCCATCCTGGGCACTGTTCCAAGTGCTGGCCTCGTGTTATTGAAAACTCACCACAACCTAGGGAGGTAGGAGTGTTATCTTCACCTAGACAGGTGGGGAAACTAGGAGGCACAAAGAAATGAGCAACTTACGTGAGCCTGGGTCAGCTCCAGAGTCTAGGCTCTTAATCCTTCCCTGGGGCAGCAATTAACAGTAGTGGCCGTAAAATACTAACAAAAGAGTAACAGTAATGCTAGTAAGATAGTTGTAAACAGGACTAGTACCGGCAGAAGTAGTCCTCGTGGAACTAATATATTTACCTTATTACTTACCTTACTATACTTGCATGCCATTATTACCCGTATTTACCATCAAACATGGTATGTAAATATGGATATATACATGGGTGTGCCTGCGTGTGCATGTGTGTATATCAGCTACATTAATTTCATCCTCCTACCACCCCATGATGTTATACACTGCTAATGATCTCCATTTGACAAGTGGGAAAACCGAGGTCCGGAGAGGTTAAGTGACTTGCGTAGGGTCGCCCAGTTAGTAAGGGACGTAACTGGGGTTCCAGCCTGGCAGTCTGATTCCAGAGTCTGCACCTTAAGTATGCAGAAGACATGGGTGCTCGATGGCGAGTTGGGGTCAGCGTCTCTGGCCTGATGGTATGTCTGCCCACAGAGGGCGTAAAGCCAAAGCATCGGTATCTGAGTGGGCTTGTTGGACTGGCCCAGAGTCAGGCCAAGGAGGGAGAAGTCCCTGTTGCGGGCCTGTGTGACCTCAAGAAAGTTGCTTGGTCTTTCTGTTCACGCATCGCCCCTTTGGTGTAATGGGGCGAGATGATGAGGTTTTGCAGGAGCTGTGACGGGTTTTGGGGTATTCATCAACAAGGAGCTTATTAGCGTCTTTGCCTGGAAGGGTCGAGGGGAAATCTGGTACCTCTGTCACCTCCCTGGGGGGTCGGATGTCACCTTAGTGCCCCCTGCCTCTGGACTGCTCCCAGAATGCCCGCCTGCACGAAGTCCTTTGTTCTGCAGGCAGGGCCCGTGTTGCCAGGCCTGGGGAAAAGCATGTTTCTCCAGAGCTGTTTGCTCTGGGTGGGGCAGGCTGATCCTACAGGCCTGGAGGTGGCAGGGCCGGGTGTCTCCTGGCCATCCCTGCCCTTCCTGCTCGGCGGGCTGGGGTAGGATGCGTGAACGTGCCGACTCCTCAATGCCTTTCTGTCTTTTCTGGCCCAGGTGTGGAAAAGGGAAGCTAGAAGACGGGGACGGGATCAACCTGAATGACATTGAGAAGGTCCTCCCGGCCTGGCAGGTAGGTGCAGGAGGAGAGTCTCCAACCTTCTAGCCAGGTCCCAATCTTCAGCCTGGGCACAGCCTGGGCACCCGCTTAGCCCCTTCCTCCAGCAGGGTGTAACTGGATGTACTGCGGTGGGAGGGAGGCAGGGGTGGGTGCCTGACGAGGCCGAGGGCGTCCCATCGTGATGTGTGTGTGGTGGCACGCTCTCTGCACTGGTGGCGGGCCTGACATCCCCCAGAGGTGAAATGGGGCCATGCTGTGGCAACTCGGCGCACTTGTCCAAGTTTTTTGTCCCTTGACCTGAAATCTCTGCCGGTGTGGCCTCCCGCGGTGTGTTCCTGGGACAGGCAGGGCTGCTGGGATTGCCAATGTGGTTGGGGCTATTTTTAGGCTTTTGAAAAGTGGAGATGTCCTGCCAGCCTCCAGGTGTCTGCTGTGCTTGCTGATTTTGTCATCGACTGGGCTCCTTTCCCTGGATCGAGCCTGGCTCCGGGACAGTAGGATTCACTCAGCAAAGAGACAGCAAATCTGGGTCTCGAGATGCTTCTGGTGCTGGTCTTTGGGCAGAAACAGTGGGAATCTAGCTGCATCCGAGTATGGGGGTGGGGTCTGCCACAGCAGAGTGAGAGTCGCCCTCCTAGGTGACAGAGCCTGCCTGGTCAGGGACCTGCCACCACACTCACCACGTCACCCTGTCCTTTTCTCTACTGAACCTCATGCCATTTCATCTGCTCTCATGGCTCACCAAACTCTGCCCATTTTTTTTTTTTTTAAGTCTTCTCTGTGTGTTTCATTTTGGATACTTTCTATTGCTGTGTCTTCAAGTTCACCAGTCTTTTCTTGCAAAGTCCAACCCTACTGTCAATCGCATCCAGTGTATTTTTCATTTCGGATGTTTTGTTCATGTCTAGAAGTTCAGTTTGGATCTTTTTTTCCTCTTTCTTCTTCATGTTCCTGCTTTCCCCCAGCTCCTTGAGCATATAGAATCGATTTAGAATGACTTTTTTAAGGTCTTTCTCTACTAATTCGGTCACTCATGTCATTTCAGTGCCTACTTCTATTGATTTTTTTTCTCTAGATATAGGTCATATTTTTCTTTGCATGCCTGGTGATTTTATGTCAGATACCAGGTATTAGGAATTTTACATTGTTGGGTGCCTGAGTTTTGTTAGTATCCATTTAAATATTTGGGGCATTGTTCTGGAACACAGTTAAGTTACTTCAGAACAGTTTGATCTTTTCAAAGCTTGCTTTTGAAGCCTTTGTTGGGTGGGGAGCCTTTAGTCTGGGACACATTTTGATCCACTACTGAGTCAATACCCTTCTGAGATTGCTACTGAGAACCTTGTGTATTAGGAGGTGTTTCTGCCTCATCTGCTGGGAACTATTTCTAGCCTTGTATGATCTCAGGGGATGGTTCCATCTGTTCCTTTCAGAAGGTTTTCTACTGGCTCTGGAAGTTTCCTCGTACACATGCACAAATCAGTGCTCAGCCAAAGACTCAAGGGTCTGCGGATTTCTGGATTTCTCTTCTCTGGTGTCCTGCCTTGCAAATTCTCGTTGTCTCAGACTCCCTGAGTTTTAAACTCTATCCCCTTAACTCATTGAGACCACTAGGCTCTCTATGTGTTAAGACTGGAAACCCTCTTTCAGGCACCAGGCTGGGACATGCATAGGGTTCACCTCATTACAAAGGGAAATGTGGTGGCTTAATGGTGGAGAAACCTGGAAGAGCCTAATTTGACCCTATGGTGAGGTTAACATCATTAGTGACAGGTTGGGTAGGCACCATGTGCTGTCTGATGTGCCGCATGGAGAAAACCCGACACCCTTTCTGGGGTTTTCCTGCCAAGAAAGCACAGCCTGAGTCTGGTCATAAGGAAACAAATGTAGGGAGCATTCCCTAAAACTTGGATAGGAAAGACAGGAAAAGACTGTGGAATCTTCCAGGTTGGAGGGGACTAAACAGACAGACTACATGCAATATGTGTTCTTCGCTGAGATCCTGGACCAGAAGACTTTGTTGGATGGTTAGGGAATGTGAATGGGGTCTGTGGGTGGGGCGGTAGTGTTACCTGGGCATCAGCGTCCTGACTTGAAGAGCTGTATGATGGTTATATAGGCAAGTGCCCTTGTGTTGGGGAAATACACACTAGAGTACTTGAGGGATATGGAGCTTCATGTCTGCAGCCTGTCCTCGAATGTTTTGAAAAAGAAGGGGCGCCTGGGTGGCGCAGTCAGTTAAGCGTCCGACTTCGGTCAGGTCACGATCTCGCGGTCCGTGAGTTCGAGCCCCGCGTCGGGCTCTGGGCTGATGGCTCAGAGCCTGGAGCCTGTTTCCGATTCTGTGTCTCCCTCTCTCTCTGCCCCTCCCCCGTTCATGCTCTGTCTCTCTCTGTCCCAAATAAATAAATAAACGAAGAAAAAAAAAAGAAAAAGAAAAAAAATAATGAGTATGTAGATGCATAGCTGTGATGAAGGGCAAACGTGGTGAGTAGTAAGTCTGGGAATCTGAATGAGGAGCGTAGGGAAATTCTTTGTACTGTCCTCAAATGTCCTGTACATTTGAGAGACAAAAGAATCAATATCCTCAGCCACTGTGTGTAGGTCAAATAGCTATAGGGGCGCCTGGGTGACTCAGTGGGTTAAGCACCTGACTTCAGCTCAGGTCACGATCTCGCGGTTTGTGTGTTCGAGCCCCACGTCGGACTCTGTGCTGACAGCCCAGAGCCTGGAGCCTGATTTGGATTCTGTGTCTCCCTCTCTCTGCCCCTCCCCCGATCATGCTCTGTTTCTCTCTCAAAAATCAATAAACGTTAAAAAGTTAAAAAAAAAAAAATTACCACTGCTAATGTAAAGCTAGCTTTGGTGCAAAAGACAAAAGGGTAAAGTACTCAGTAATTACTATTACTGCTCCATTCCTAAACGTTTACGGCATTCATTATTGAGAGGGAGACTATATTTGAGAGGCACAGATCCAGGGGAGGATCCCGATTCCCCCTGCCCTAGGTGAGGTGCTGAGCCTTCGATGGCCTTTGAGCCAGCAGCCTGTGGCATCCTGGCTGGAAAGGTAACAGGTCTGACCATTTTTTTCCTATTTGATGCCTGTCCCCTCGCTCCCTGGGGAGCAGAGCAAAGCAGAGAGCCTTTCGTTCCTGCTCAGAGGGCAAGGAGGGCTGGGCCCGTGGCCGGCAGGGGGGGCAGCAGAGCTCAGGGGTTAAGGGCTAGTGTCTGGACCCCAGACACGGACCTTAGAGAATCCTGGCCCTGCCATGGACTAACCAAGGAATCGACCTAGTTACTTACCCTCACTCTGCCTCGGTTTCCCCCTGTGCCAAATGAAGATAATGACAGGATCCACCTCATGGGGTTGTTGCAGAAGATTGAGTACCTGAGTTCATGTGAAGCTTTGGGAAAAATACCTGGTGCATAGTAGGTGCTCCCTCCCAGGGAGAGGGGGCGGATCCCCGTACCGCATCCCCACCCTGTGTACCTTTCCTAAGTGGCATCCTGGGTTGTGGTGGTGCAGAAAGATTGCACTAGAAGTCGGGAGGATCAAGCTGTGGACCTCTGCCCCAGAAGCGCTGGTAAGCATGGGGAGTGGTGGTGGGGAGACTGGAGAAGCAGGCTCAGGGGCCACTACTTAGACTCGCCCAGAACCGCTCTGCCGGCATCTCTAACCCAGTCTACTGGGAATGGTTTCTCTTGAGGAAACGGTTCTACTCCTTGACAAATTGTGAAAATCCTCAGGCCAGGGTTCCCCTCAGGTTTCACGTTCTAGGCTTTCTCTCTTCCAGGAGCGGTACATCAGCAGGCACTCCTAGTTCTCGAGGGCTACGTGTGACACTTCAGCTCTTAGGGGCTGCTGGTGGTGGAAGCCTTCACCCCTCGCCTGTCTCCGTTTTCAGTGTGGAGCCACACAGCAGTAGCTCTCTGATTCTCGTGTGCACACGTGCCACTTTGAGTCAGCTTTGTGCCCAGAAAACCGTCAGCAGCGTAAGTCTCTACACCCACGGCTATTGAACCTTGACCGCACATCAGATTCACCTAGGAAGCTTTTACATCCACAGCCTTCTGGCCCTATCTAGACCCACTGCATGAATTATCTACTGCTGCATAGTAAATAGCTCAACATCTAGCAGCTTAAAAAACACACACGGAGGGGCGCCCGGCTGGCTCCGTTGGTTAAGTGTCCAACTTCCACTCAGGTCATGCTCTCATGGTTCATGGGTTCGAATCCCGAGTCGGACTCTGTGCTCAGAGCCTGGAGCCTGCTTCGGATTCCTTGCCTTCCGCTCTCTCTGCCCCTCACCCGCTCGCACTCTGTCTCTCTCTCTTTCAAAAAATAAACACTAAAGAATTAAAACACACACACACACACACACACACACACACACACACACACACACACTGATTACCACAACATACTTTCAGAGGGCCAGGGACCTGGGAGGAGCTTGGCTGGGGTTCTGGCTCAGGGTCTCTCCTGGACTTGTAGTCAGGCTGATGGCCAGGGTTGCAGCCATCTGAAGGCTTGACTGTGGCCGGAGGGCCTCCTTCCATCCTGGCCCCCTCACACGGCTCCTTCACTTCCACCTTGGTTGTTGGCAAAAGGCTTCAGTTCCTTGCCACGTGGACCTCTTCATAAACTGCTTGAGTGTCCTCACACCCTGACAGCTGGCTTCCTCCAAAGCAAGTGATCTGAGAGAAAGAGAGAGAGAGAGAGAGAGAGAGAGAGAGCACGAGAACAGGTGAGAAGGGCGAGCATCCGACACAGAAGTCCCGATCTTTTATAACGTAATCTTGGAAGTGACGTGCTATCCCTCTGCCACATGCTATATGTCGGTTGCACACACCGATGCAGAAGGGACCACACAGAGGTGTGACTATCAGGGGCCAGGGATCATTGCGGCTGGTGACCACGTCTACTGAATCATACCCAGGAATCTGTATTTTTTTTAGAGCATCACAGCACACTCTGCACTCTTATCAGAATTATCAATAAGAGTTGAAATCCTAGTTATGGCTGACAATGCTCATGACTTGACCTCTTCTTGGGTGTTTGTATTTCATACGGGTACCGTTAGGACAAAGCTGACAGGCTTCCTGATCCCGAAACAGAGCTCTGGTGGTAGAATCTGAGGCCCTTGGAGTGCACATTGGGATGACTTCTCTGAGTTTTCCTAGTGTTCTTCAAAGCCCCTCACAAACAGAGCCGGCTGGTTGAGTTGTCCATCTTTGGGTTCTGAGGGTCAGCTAACCCAGCTATTGGCATTTGGGGTGGGACAAATCTTAACTGGATGAAACTGTCCAACGCAATGTAGGATACTCAGTGTTCCTAGCCCCAGACGCTGAATGCTCGTCACTGGGGAGGGGTGACCAACCATGGTGATCACCAAAAATATTTCCAAATACACCAAGAGATGCCGTGCACCCAGTGGGAGACCACTGAAGGGGAGAGAAAGCCCACCCATAGCCTGAGGACCCCCAGACCTCCCACAGAGGCTTGGGCCTGAGCAGAGGTGAGTGGGCTACATACATTGTTTTTGACAAAAGTCAGTTTGAGTAGTAGAAGGAAACCTACATTAGGTACCCTCATGCAGTTAACCTCAGCTGCAGTTCAGTAGTGAACCTCAGTAGTTAACCTTATCTGAAGTTCCGCTTTCCTCGGTCCGTTACCCGGGGTCAGCTTCGGCCAGGAGCAAATGATGCTCCTTCTGCTGTGTGGTCAGGAGGTAAGTGGTGGCCTACCACTCCGTCACAGCACCTGTGTCATTTGTGTCGCTTCATGTCACCACGCAGGGGTCTTATCACCACCTGTCCTCAGAGGGAGGGTGAGTACAGGACAGTGAGATATGTTGAGAGAGACCCCACATTCACATAACTTTATTACAGATATGGGGTTTTTTTTTAATTTTTAGAAAATATTTTTATGTATTTTTGAGACACAGAGAGACAGAGCATGGGCAGGGGAGGGGCAGAGAGAGAGGGAAACAGACTCTGAAGCAGGCTCCAGGTTCTGAGCTGTCAGCACAGAGCCTGAGGTGGGGCTCGATCTCACAGACTGTGAGATCATGACCTGAGCTGAAGTCGGACGCTCTACCGACTGAGCCACCCAGGCG
>NW_024412397.1:26024816-26185821 GCF_014898765.1 Herpailurus yagouaroundi | reverse complement strand
TTTTTTTAATGTTTATTTTTGAAGGAGAGGGGGACGGAGTGTGAGTGGGGAGGGGCAGAGAGAGAGACACACACACACAGAATCTGAAACAGGCTCCAGGCTCTGAGCTGTCAGCACAGAGCCCGACGTGAGGCTCGAACTCACAAACCACAAGATCATGACCTGAGCCAAAGTCGGACGTTCAACCGACTGAGCCACCCAGGTGCCCCTATTACAGATATTGTTATAATCATTCTATCTTGTTGTTGTTGCTACTCTTTTACTGTGCCTCATTTGCAAATTAAATGTTATCATAGCGTGTATGCCCAGGAAAAAATTTGTGTGTGTGTGTGTGTGTGTGTGTGTGTGTGTGTGGTTCAGTACTCTCTGAGGTTTCAAGGCTTTATAAGTCGTCATTGGGATCTTGGAATGTATCCCTGGTGGATGAGAGGGGACTACTTTCTTGCCTCCCCGCCTCACCAGGAGGAAAACAGAATAAAGGGAGAGACTGGCCTGCAGATCACTGCCTACCTGGCCACCATTTCCTCCACCCCACAAAAGGAGAAGCATTAGACCTGCAGCCCGCTGTCTCCTCAGCATCTCCCCACATGGCCCAGGGTACCATCCCTGATCAAACTCCTTGTACTTAGGAGCCTTTGTGATTTGCCCCGGCCCACCTGTGCCTTGCCCAGGTCAGGGTCCTCGCTCCTTGTCGGGGGAAGTCTGGGCTCTCTCCCTGCAGGCTTCACCTCCCTCCTCAGTGCCCCTCCAGGAGTGGTTCCCTGGGACCTGAATGATGGCTGAGCATGGAGCAGAGCACCCCAGTGGTCCCCCCGACTTCATGACTGTTGTAGATTTCCAGGGAGCTCCAGCTTCTCTCTCGCTGGGAGTTGCACACGGGGTACTTGTCACCATGAGTGGTCTTAGGTAGGAGTGCCTCAGCCAGCTCAGATTCTGACACCTGGGTACCTGGCCAAACTCCCCTCCAGTCAAAGCTGAGGACCCTATCCCTGGTGACCCCACCTGGTTGTATTTCCACAGCGGGACCCTGGGGGACCCCTATTGCTGAGACTTCTGGGGCCGAGCCCCTGGAGGCACCCAAGGACCTGGGAGCAAGGCAGACAGGTGTCCACCTCTTCCGGGTATAGTTCTTCACCCATAAAAGTCACTTTGTTGGTTCATAAGGGCCGATGCTGGTGATACGGACTGTCCCTAAGGTCTGCCTCCCTGGAGCGGTGGCTGAGGGGGAGGATGGATCGTAGCATCCACAAACACCTGGCAGTCCCCAGGGAGCTGAGGGTGGCGTTGTTCCCCCACACTTCTGACTGGGGGAGGGCAGCTGGGGGCTCTGAGTGCAGTGACATGGGTTTGGGGGGTCATCAGTCATCGTTCTAGATGGTAAAGCCATAGGGCAGGGCAGAAGCTCACACAGTTGGACCTAGAATGGAGTCCTGGGGGGTCCCGCATGCATTTTGAGGCTCTCCGTTGGGAACTGTGTGAGGGTGGAACGGGGTCAGCTGGCCCGCCATGTTGGCAGTGATGGGGTCACCGCAGCGTGGCCCCAGCTCAGGAGTGTCAGGAGGCCATGCAGGGACACCGGCTGCACTGACATCTGCTCCCACTAGGGGACACCAGCGCACCACTCTGGAGGCTCCTCAGTGTGGTTTGCGCTCGCTTCCAAGTCCCTTGTCCCAAGCAGCAGAAGGTGTCCTTGCCCTCTTATTGGTGCTCAACATGCACCCATGTCAGAAACGTGACCCAGGCCAATGCTCAGGCCCTTCCTCCCCAGAACAAGGGAGAGGATGAGGGGGTAAAGGAAGTGGTCACACAGAGGTGTAGGGAAGTACCTGTTTGACCCAAGCGTGCCCCACTCTGAAAAGGCCTGACGTTTCTCGGCGGGTCCTCCCCCTCCCCCGCAGGCCCCTGGGAACACAGGCTGCTCCCAGGCAGGCACGCCCCTCAGCCTCCATCAGCCGCCCAGACAGGGAGGGTGCCTTCCCGTGGAGTGAGGGGTGCAGGCAGCATTCCCTCCACACCAGAAATCTTGACCTGGGCCTGCAGGGGAGGTGCCCACTGGCGTGGGCCTTGGGGCCTCACAAAGCCTGGGCTCCTGCCCTTGGAAGAACAGACGCTGGCAGTCTGCACTGAAGGGAAAGGAGCTCTGTAATCCGAGCCAAGTTAAACTTGACTAAGTTCAATGTGAAAAGCAAGGGAATGGACTCCGAATAGGCCCGAGACCACTGCCCAGACAGCGCCCCAAGGCTCCGTCACACCTTGAGCTGTGGTAACGTGCTGAGCAGTTTCTCCTCAGCGGCTCCTCAGGTGACAGAGCACAGGCGACCCCAAGGCCTCAGGACCCTGCAGACGTGCTGCCTCCCTGCTCCCCGCGCGGCCCTGGAGGCTTCCATCTTCTACAAAACCCCAGTTGAAAGACCTTGTTCTTGAATTATCCTGCGTCTTGCCCAAGCCTTTCTTGCCATAAGGACATATTGTGATCATTTTTCTCGAATTCTGTCAGACAGACGTGATGTCCACTGCCTTTTGTCCGGCAATAGGAACTACATAAACCCAACTTATTTCCCTGCTTGCCTTCCTGTTAGGAAATTTTGAAACTAAATTCTGTGTCTGTCTGCAGTTAATTATGAGCTCACCGTGACCTGGTCAAGTCCCCTGCTTTGATCCTCTGATGACTGACCCAGTTTAGTAGTAGATAATGTAGAATCCCACCATTATGAGGTCAGCATGGCACACAGCTGAACAATGAACATTTATTTCTACATCAAGTGGGATTTCGGGCCTCGCAGATGTGCCCGAGTTTCTCCCCTACTGAGGGGCCCAGCAGAGCCAGGAAAGGTGAAGAGGGAGTTCAGGCCTCATGAGCGTGTCCAAGGTGATCTCTTTACATAGGACCCAGAGAGGGGACCAACCAGCCAAATTAGGGGACAGTGAGGCTTGGAGGTAAGCACCCCATCCCCCTGCTTGACCCCAAATAAGGGCAAGATGAGAATCTCTCCCACCTCCCTCCCTCTGAGGGGCAAATGAACTTTGAGAATGAAAATCACCGCTCTCCTGAATGACGACCTGGGTTCCCCCACTCCACTGGGCGCCGGGAGGAATAAAAATGGTGGCACATGCAAGAGCAGCCTTGTTCCTCCAGCAGGTGGCGCTGTTGCCGTTTGGAAACAGGGGGCCGCCCCACTGGATCGAAGTTGCCGTAGTAGTCCAGTTCCCAGCCCTCCAGATGGGAAGGAGTGACTTTATTGTTCCCTAGAGCTATGCCAGCTCCGTTGCTAAGTCTTCTGGAAACTTCTAGGATATGCTAACTCACAGGCCTAAGGATTATTAAAATAACCCAAGATGCTGAGGAACAGTCATATGAAAGCCAACCCCACTTGGAACTCCCAGACCCGTCATCCTCACCAAGGGCTACTTCATGTCCCCTCCTGGCCCCACCGGAGGTACGGTCTGACTTCATTCACTGGGTCCACCAGTATTGACTGAGCACCTTTCCGGGGACAGGCATTGTCTTAGCCATGAGATGGACTGAGTTTGAGTACAGGGGCCAGCTACCTTTCCAGTGGACTGGGACGCGGAATTCTCCTACTGTCCCTTAGGGGAGTCCAACGACAACCACTGCAAACAGTGCCGAGTGCTTTCCACGCCGTGACAGTGCTGCCTCTTTCTTATCTTGCTTATCCTGACACCACCCTTGGGGAGTGCAGACAAGGTGGTCTCTGGTCAGATGTCACCCTCTCCGTAGGCCTTTGGGACACCTCGCCCTCCCCTCCCCCACACACTTGACCCTTCCGCATTGCACTCATCAGGCATTTGGCGCTGGTGCGTTTGCTTTCTTTATTCTGTGGTCGGCATGGTCCCTCTGGGATGTCAGCTCCGCATGGGCACACACAGGTGCTCGTTAAATATTTGGTAAGTGACTGAAAGAGCCCTGACTTGCTCGTGTCCTAGAGGGACTCATCACTACCACCCCCGTCCAGAACCTTGCCTCCTTCCCAGGGGCTCACACTAGTCGAGCACTGCCTGAGTCAGTGTCTGTGTGTATCCTCCCTGAACTCACGTAACTGCCCTGGAAAGCGTAGGGCCCACCATCGTCACCATATCACAAATGAGAGAATTGAGGTCAAATACGTTGCCCCAAGCCACACGGCTTATAACGGGGGAGCGGAAATTCGAATTCAGGCAGCGCGACTCTTCCGGCACCCCTTTGTAAGGAGTGTCGACAGGGAGGAAGAGGTGCTGGAAAACCATTTTCTATATTCTAGGCGACCTTAGTCACGTACAGCAAGTTAAGGGGGAATGTCATTTCCTTAATAAGCAAGAACAAGAAAATGGATTTCTTTTTTTTTCCTCTACTGCCGAAGGCACTAAAAATGGAAAGAGAGAGAGAGAAGCCCCACTGACACCTTTGAAAGAGGAAGAGATATGATTTTTGCTTTTTAAAAAAAATTTTTTAATGTTTATTTATTTTTGACAGAGAGAGAGAGAGACAGAGCATGAGCAGGGGAGGGGGAGAGAGAGAGACAGAGACAGAGACAGAGACAGAGACAGAGACAGAGACAGAGACACACACACAGAATCCAAGGCAGGCTCCAGGCTCCAAGCTGTCAGCACAGAGCCCGATGCGGGGCTTGAACTCACAGACCGCGAGATCATGACCTGAGCCGAGGTTGGACACTCAACCGACTGAGCCACCCAGGCGCCCCTACTTTTTTTTTTTTTTTAATCAGTTTCCAGTGCCCTCCCCCACAATCCCTGCTGACCCAAGATCCTGCAACAGCTCTCGAGGGGGAGTACTTACCTAGGAGACCCCCTCCCTCTGTCTCTCTGGCCACCTCCCCCCAACTCCCTCCAGGGCTTCCTCCCTCCGGACAAAAATAGGTGCTCGTACAATAAAGGAGGAGACCAGGAGTTCATTCCATGGTTTCCTGTCTGAGGCCGCCAGGTAGCAAGGCCCATTGGGAAAGGGCAACGTGCTCTCTGTGAGGCAAGCCTATTTTTATTTTTGTTGTTTTTGAGTTTTTGTAAGAAGTCGCTACTTTGGGGGGTGCAAACTTCTGTTGGTGACAGCGAGGGAAGTTCCTAGGGCGCAGGTCTCGGCCAAGTCTGGAGTGGGTTCCCACGCAGCCTCAGAGGGGCTGGGACTAAAGGCAGCTTTCTGGCTCCAGGGCGTCCAGGCCACAACTGCCTCCCTTACACAACAGCTTTTATTGTCTAGGACCTTCGACAGGGATGGCAAAGCGACGCACAGAGCAAGTGCAGCCTTCCAGCCGGTTTCTGCAAATAAAGTTTTATTGGCACGCCGACCACCTGAACGCTCACCGTGGCTGTATTTGCACTACAAGGTAGAGTTGAGTAGTTGCCATGAGACCCTACAGCCTGCAGAGCCTAACATATTTACTGCCTGGCCCTTTACCGAAAAAGTTTGCCGAACACTGATCCAGAACATACACAGCAAAAAAGCCTGAGAGTTGGGGCGCCTGGGTGGCTCAGTCGGTTGAGCGTCCGACTTCGGCTCAGGTCATGATCTCGCGGTTCATGAGTTCGAGCCCCGCATCGGGCTCTGTGCTGACAGCTCGGAGCCTGGAGCCCCTTTCAGATTCTGTGTCCCCCTCTCTCTCCACCCCACCCCACCCCTGCTTGTGCTCTGTCTCTGTCTTTCAAAACATGAATAAACATTAAAAAAAAAATTTTTTTTTAAGGCATGAGAGTTAAAATAGCTGGCACGAATCTTGAAGTTCATTCGTTTCTGTCATCTAGGAGCCTTTCGGTTCCATGTACGGGACGTGGTGAAGTTCACCCAAAGCCATTCTCTCCCGGCTTCTGTTTCTTCAGCTATAAAATGGGATCATACGTCTGTCTGACTTATATTGTCTGTCTGACTTATATTGTCTGACTTATAGCTTATAAGCTATACTGAGGGTCAAAATACAAACCAGGTTATATAATGACAGTCTTTATTAACTGAAAAACTGCTCTACATGTATGACGTGGCCTTACTAAGTGGCACGGTGGGAGCTGGAAGCACGGACAAAGCTGGATAGGCGAGAAACGTGGTCGGGAACCAGCCTACGGTTCCCTTCTGTGATTTGAGGGGCCCATGGGTGGAGGTTCAGTTGAGTTTCCCCAGCTCCTTCTAAGACCAAGCTCTCAGAGAACAACCGTCCGTCTGTGTAGGACTTAGGCCTCACCAGCTGTGCCCACTGCACTCCTCACACCTGCTCTGTTGTTACCACCCCGGACCCAGATTTGCTCCCTCTTTTGTGGCCCCATTCACGCTTCCCCTCCTTCATGAAACCGTCCTTGACGAAGCAGACCAGCCCAGTCCTTGGAGACTTCATGGACCGTTGTGAGGTTCTCTGGTTGTTTCTTGCCTCTCCCCGTGTTTGTGCTTCCTGGAGGAGGCAGACCTCAAACTGGGCCTTGGTGGGTGGCCAGGGAGGCCCTATAGAGACTAAAGAAAAGGTATGGCATTCAGGGCTGCAGAAGTAAGTGAGAAATGGTTCAGAAGCAGTAGAGGCCGTGGAGAATGGGGGTGTCCAGATATCTTGAAGGGACATTTCTGTAAGTAGAGAGACCTATTGGTGCAGGTCCTTGCAACCTTGGGACTTGACCAAGTAGAGACTCAATTGAATGTTCTTGAGCAGCAAAACGCATGCTAGAAGGAGGATTTAGGAAGCCAAGGGCTAGGGCCTGACCAGTCCTTCTGTTCCCTTCCTGGGATCCACAGGGAATTCCTAGGTTGCATACATCTTTCCTCAGTGGCCAGGAAAGGAAATTTTGTTACTTTGTTAGGACAGGCCAGTGTCCCTTAATAGCAGGACTTGCCCCACTAGAGAGGTCATCTGGTCCATGTCCTGCTTTGGGCCAGACCATGTCCAGAATCCTTTGCTGAGCGCCAGAGGGCTTGATCCGTCAGGTGGGAGGGAGCGCTTGGGGTGGGGGTGGCGGGACCAAGTGAGGCCAGACTGAACACTGCCTCTGCCAGGGCCACGGCTGGGCCCAGGCCATCTCACAAAGAAAAAGAGCCGCCCCGCCCAGCCCTGCTAGGGAATGGCGTGGGATTGGGACGTGGAGGCCAGTAGAGGTTCCACGTGCCCAGAGCTGTGAGCAGGCACTGAGCTGGCCTACAGGGCTCTGGCTACTGATGCCCAGAGACAGGGTCACCCTCCTGCACACACCCACCCACCCACCAATGATGCAACAGCCCTGCCAGGAGAGGCTCCAAAACACAAGATAAGCAGCATCACCCCACCTGCAGCTCAGCTGTCCATTCCAGGGCTGGCTTAACATCCCTGGCCGTCTTGGTGATGCCCTGGTGACTTGGGCCAGTCCTGGTTAAACCAGGCTGCATTCTGGTCCAGCACCTTTCCTCCTCTGTCCTTGGCCCGTGCAAGGAGCAGCTGAGACTAGAGGAAGAGGAAGGTGTTGCTAAGGGTGTGAAGCATCCATTATTCCTTTATTAGCCAGTGTGCCATTTCTGGTCGCGTTCCCCTTCCTGGCGGCAGTGAGCTTGGGGGCGGAGAAGCCCAGTTATTTTCGTTTGCCCCAGCTTCTCACTGGGAGTAGTCAGAGGCCACAGGCAGAGGGGGTGGGGGCGGACAGGACTACGTGCTCTCCAGCAGGCGTTTGTGAATGGGCCCCAGCTCCCAGGCCACCCGATGGCAGGCAGCCCCCCCAGGACGCGCTGACTCTCACTGGCTGGACGTCGTCATTTCTAGCATTGCAATGGCCAGGCAGGAGGAAGCTTTCTTCTGGCCCAAGAACAATACCAGGGTCAGCCCGGGGACCTCCCTCCTACACCCTCTTCCTTCCATTGTGAGCTGCTGCACAATCCCAGGCTACTCGGCTCTGCATGGACTGGGGGAGGGAGGACTTGCCCAGGAGAGATTAGCAACGTGTGTGACACCCCCAGTCATTTGCCTCCACTTTCCAGACCAGGCCAGGGTTCTGGAGGCTGCGGATGGACAGACGGGCCAAGCATGTGTAAAAGTGGCTGTGAAGTCCCCGTGCTTGGCAAGGGGCTCTTCGCAGGGCGAGGCCACTGGCTGGAGGGCTCTAGTCCCCCCACCCCCATCCCCATTGAATCCTAGCATGTCAGGGCTGGAAAGGCCTACTTAGACCTTCTGTCCATCACCCCATTCTACAGGCAAGGAAAGGCAGAGCCAGAAAGATAAAGGTTTTGCCAAACTTATTGCCCTGCTTAAAAATTCCTCATTGGGGCGCCTGGGTGGCGCAGTTGGTTAAGCGTCTGACTTCAGCCAGGTCACGATCTCGCGGTCCGTGAGTTTGAGCCCCGCGTCAGGCTCTGGGCTGATGGCTCGGAGCCTGGAGCCTGTTTCCGATTCTGTGTCTCCCTCTCTCTCTGCCCCTCCCCCGTTCATGCTCTGTCTCTCTCTGTCCCAAAAATAAATAAACGTTGAAAAAAAAAATTAAAAAAAAAAAAATTCCTCATTGATTCCCCAGGCCTATGGGCAAACCCCAGACTTTCCTTTGCCCCTGGTGCCTGCCTGCCTTCCAGGCTTCTCTCCAGTGACTCCCCAGCTTGTGCTTTAATTTAGCCTTGTGACTAATTAACAGGCGCTCGATCCAGCAGCACTGGTCCCCTGCCTTAAGGTCCTCCCCGCTTCATCTGCCTGCCTGCCACATCCCTGTTCTTCAAAGACTATCTGAATGAAGGCCACCTCCTCTGTGCACCCCTCCCTGATAAACATCTCCTCGTTGATTCACCTGGTCTTCTCCAGCACTTAATATAGACCCTCCTTGTCACTGGTGTGCCTGTGTGTCTCCCACGTTTTCCTACCACACACCCTCCTGATCCTGAAGCCTGAAAACATCTTATTTGCCTTTGCAACCCTTAGGACAGTGGTTCTCAAAATGTGGTCCTCAGACCAGCAGCATTTGTATCATCTGCGAACTTGCCAGGGATGCAAATTCTCGGGCCTCCCTTTTCTTCCACTGAACTGGAACGTCTGGGGGTGGGGCCCGGCGATCTGTATTTTACCATCCCTCCAGGTGACTCGGACGCCTCTTCCAGCTTGAGAACCAATGCCTTCTTGCAGGCAGTTGGCTCATAACTATTTCTTCTTCTCTCTCTCTCTCTTTTTAATTGAGATCTATTTGACGTGCAACAATTTGTACAACAAGTTTTACAGAAACTGGAAGTTTAAGGTGTGTGACGTATTGATTTTATACATTTATATTGTAATTTATATTGTTAGGGTAATACCACCTCCCTGGCATTACCTGGTTAGCCTTTCTTCTAGTGTTGGAAGCAGTTGAGATCTAACCTCCTAGCAAGTTTAATGTTTATAGTAAAGATTCGGTGTCCTTCTTCATAATTTCTTGACAGTTTCGTGAGTAATTGACATCACCCAGTCCTTTCTATTTGCTGCCAAAATTTATGGCAGCTTATTTGTTCTTTATCACTATTTTCTCCAATGAGGGACAAAAAAAAAAAAAAAATCTTGCCCTCTTTGACAACCAAGGATATGGATTTGCAAAGGGTTGAGTGATTCAAGAATGACAGTCCCCTAGATTCCAGCGCCTGCTCCTATCCCTGGCCATACCCCTGATGGATGACCTCTTGGCCCCAACAGCCCTGAGTGAGCCCCTTCATGTTGGGGGGGCTCATTGCCTTCCTACCTATCGAAGGTAGAAACCTCAGGGGACCTGCTTAGGAACACTGCACACTTGGCCGGTGGTCAAAAGCCATCCATCACCTGGGGTGGAGATGTGGGGGCAGCTTGTGTTCAGAGATGGATAGAAAGCCCTGGGCTGATCGTTCTGTCTCTTCTCTTCGGGTCTCATTGCAGATTTGCTACCCCAGTGTGTTGGGTGGTGGCTGATGTTGAAAGGAATTTGTCCCTGAGCTCAGAGACTCTGTCTGCCACAGGCAGTGACCCTGACGCATTCTTGGTGGCAGGAGGAAGCTGACCTGGGGATAAAACAACAAACACTAACTTCTGCCTACAAAGGGAGTAATCAAACGTCGCTATTAAATAGACTATAAATAATTACAGTAATGTAGTTGCAGGTCTAGTTAAACAGACTATGGGAAGGCTAAATATTGAGATCGTGTCCGGAAAACAGTCCTGGCCTTTCCCTCTGAGGTTCAGTGTTCTAACTTTTGGAGCAGAGGGTTGAGGAGGACAGAAAGCGGACCCAGACACAGGTGATCATGTCCTGCTCCTGAACCTTATCATCCCACTTCCTGTGAAGTAGGAGTGAAGGCTTCTGGACCACCCTTCTGGACCCAACCCTATACCCCCATACCCTTACCCACTTGCTTTATCCCACTTTCTGCATAATTTTCATATGTTTTTTTTTTTTTTTTTCCTTGATGGTTTGGAGAACAAGTTGTGGACCTGGTGCCATTTACCCCTAAATACCTCCACGTGTTTTCCTAAAAACAGGGACATTCCCTTACATAATCACCATCTCATGATCAAAGTCAGGAGGTTAACACCAATAGAATGCTATTATATAACCTACAGACCTGGTTCACATTTCATCAGTTATCCCGCTAATCTCCTTTACAGCTAAAGGGAAGCTTGTTTTGTTGTGTGTTCTGATTTAGAACAGTAGCGACTTCCGTTGCTTTTACTTGTCGTGTTTCTTTAGGCTCCTTTTTCTGTCTTTCATGACCTTGACATTTTTTGAAAAGGACAGACCAGTCATTTTGTAGCATGTCCATCAATTTGGGTTTGGCTGAGGGCCCCTCATGATTAAATTTATGCACTTTCGAAAGGAATGCCACAGAAGCAGTGTGGTGTCCTCAGTGCATGATATCAGGAGGCACAAGATGTTGACTTGGTGACAGTGACATTGATGACCTGTCCAGATAGGAACTTCCAGGCCTTGCTCCTATAAAGTTACTATGTTTCCCTTTGTAACAGTAACTGTCTTAGAGGGAGAGGTTTGAAACTGTATAAATACACTGTTTCTGATAATACTTTTACCCACTAGCTTTAGCTTTCCTTGATGATGTTTGCCTGAAATATCATCATGCTTGTTGGCAAATGGTGACTTTTCTAATTCCATCTACATGTTTTAGTTGACCTTCTACTGTAAGGAAGACCTTTCCTTTCTCTTATTTATTTACTTTGTTTGTTTCCATGTCTCGACTTAGAGATTTTAATGTTTCTAATGGTTATAATCCATGATTATTTGATGTCCACTTGTTTCAGATTTGACAAGTGGGAGTCCCTTCAGATCACATCTGTGTATTTCTGAAACACCCTCAAGGATTATTCTTTGCAGTTCCTCCCTTGCTGGCACCAGAAGTTCTTCCAGATTTATTGGGTACTTTCTCTGCCCAGCCCTGGGATCCATTACCCATGGAACATGGTTACCTCTTAGTGGATGGTTTTTTGGAACCCAGATCCAGGTTCTGCGTATGCTCGTTGTGACTGAATCCCCTGTCGTTTGATCCATTTCTCTCTCCCATTTTCTGAGTGCCTATGTCCCCAGGTCAGAGCTTCTCTAGAAAATAAAATCTCTTCCCTGGAGTTGGGGATGGAAGGATATTGCATGGCTGTGTGGGGTAGGGAAAGTCCCTTGGGAAGTCCATATCCAGAGTCTCCTCCCAGCATCTGAACCCCGCCTCTTGTGGTCCCGGTCCCTCCAAGCTCTGAGCTCCCTGGAGGTGTTGTAGACTCCGTCAGCACATTTCTTATCCGTGTTCCCTTCTGTTGGGTTACCTGCCACTCCACTCACTTTCTGTCTTCCCTAACTTGGTTGAAATCCCTTTTCTCGTTCTCTGTGCTTTTGTAGGTTTACAACCTTTTTTTTTTACTAATGAGGGAGGAGAAGTTGAAAATAAGTACACGTGGTCAGTCTACTATGTGAGTCAGAAGTCCAGTTGGTTGGATTTAAGTAATTAGGGAAAGAGAGAGAACATCGAAGGGGACACTGAGTTTCGTGTACTTGTCAGGAGCGGCAGTGGGAGCAGGTGTTTGCATCTGGGAGTACAGGGATGAGGTGACCCGTCGTCCGAGTCCAGGCAGGGGAACTGGAATGGGGCAGAGGTCCTGGACACATTGTCATTGGAATCAGAAATACAAAGAGGGAAGCAGGTTGGACCTGAATGCCAATAAATAGATTCTTTTCTTTCATGTTCTTCAAAGAACTCCAGGAGGGGACACACACACACACACACACACACACACACACACACACCCCAGGTGTCTGAGGGGCCTGAGAAAATCTGCTTGGATTCAGACCCTAAAGAGAGGCTTATTCCCACATAACAGCCAGGAGCCATCAGGGTACATGTGCTCCATGGAGAACCCCAGGATAAGTCGCTATTGCCCAAACAGTTAGGATTCCAGCCACACCCAGTCTAGCTTTGCCACTGCCTGGTGGGAAAGACTTTCCCCCCACAAGTCTACAGGGTCCTTGGGAGCAAGGCTCTTGTCCAGCACCACACCTGGGCCAGAGTTGGTTGGATGCATAGTGGGAACGCAGGAAGTCACAGAACCGTAGATAGTTGCTAAATGCCAGAGCAAACATGTGAGCCAACTGTGCAAAGATGGGGCTCAAAGCAGCCTCTTACGGTGTCCCTGAAAACCTGCAGGTCGTCAGGTCATTGCTGGGCTCTCTCCTTCTACAGCTGCCCGAGCCTCTCCCCATTGGCATTACTAAGAAACATGACCCCCACCCACTCCCAGTAGTAGACTGGCTCCGGAAAGCTTCACGTACAGCACAAGCCGTCCCTGCCTTTTGCCAATTTGCATTTCAACAATCCACACGTTCTGCAGTTCCTGAAAACCATTTCTGTAGAACTTCTGGTAGCTTTAATCTGCTTACTTGGGAGTTCCTGCTCATTTCTGGAAATGTGGAAATAAGCAAGCATGCCCTTAAGGGCAGGCAGGGTGGTTTTGCTGGCATAACTGGCATTGTACCCTAGTGATAAAGGGCGGCACCCCAAGGAGCTGACCCTGGTGGATGGAGGGCTGTTCTATGAGCTGTTCTCATCTCAGGAACACAAAGCCCTGAAGGGCAGGGACTCTGGGTACATCCTAGTACCTGGAAGTGTTTCATTTCCAGCTGATCACTGGCAGGGATTTGTCCTACAGACAGGTTGTGGCCTCAGGCCCCCGTGTGCAGGATAAAGCTGGGGTGTATTTGGGGTGGGGCTGGTGGTGGGGAGAGGGTCAAATGTGGGCAGGCCCAGGAGTAGAGGACACCAAAAACTGAATACCGGGACCCGCTGAGAGAACACGGGCCACTTGGCCGCCTGCGGGGCCTCTTGGCCGGCAAGGAGCAACCAGTGTTGGTCAGTGGGGCAAGAGTTGAAATCTCTCCCTGGGCATTCATCTCGGAGGCCAACTAGTCAACAGTGTAAACCACGAGGAAAGCATTCTGAACATACCATGTTTCCCCAAGGAAACGAAGATCCCCCCCACGGGGAAGGGCCACACCCAGGAGCACACAGCTAATACAGCGTCACATTTGGGGTCCCAGGTCCATAGGTCACTGCTCTTCCCCACACATCCTGCGGTCTCATTTATGATGAATCCTAACGATTGGTCCTGGTAGAAGGCTCACAGGATATCTGTTTAATAATTTAGTCTGGAGTTTCACTAGGGAGCAGAGTCAATAGGTATGCTCGAAAGGCTTCATCACTAAACTACACATAAAATGTTCTGTAGAAAGGAAGTTAGAAAAAAGAGGAAAGAAAAGGAAATCCCAATTGCAGCTGGCCCCGTGTCTGTGCACGCAGAATCAGAACAGCAGGCCATCTGAGCGGCTAACAGCAGCCCTGTTCCAGGCTGGCGCTCCCAGAGGCCCGCTCCTCGGCCCTGCTGGATCCGGGGCACGGAGAGATGGACGGCCGTCCAGAAAGATGCAGAGAACGGGGCCTTGGTAAACACCATGGAGGAGAGGGATTCTCGGCCGTGTCATCTGGACGCCCCATGTCACGGCCTCTCATTTGTCCCTGTTCTAAATGCTGAGCTGTCAGGCCAGCACGGGAGTCCTGTTTTGGCCTCTAAAGAAGTGGTAAGTGTTTTAGTACGTGGACCGCCCTGTCCCTGGCCATTGTGGCCATTTGTGCAAATTCGAAAGAAAAGCTCCTTCCTCACGCTCGACAGCCTCTGCCTGAAATCGTCAAAACGATTCAAATCTGTGGCGACTGAGGCAAGGACCATCTCCTGGAGTTGTGCAAAGCATGTAGGCAGCAGGCTGTTCCTGATTTGAAGCAGATGTCACAAACAGAGGCTTGAGTTGAATACCTAGGTCCCTAGTTCATTTTATAGAAGGTCAGACTTTGAGTTTAGAGTATTTCCAGCTAGAGAGAATCAGAATCCCCCTGGGAGATTAATGTCTAACAGCCCAGAAGGCCGAGTGACCCATTCTATTTCTTCAGGAGGAAGGAGTCAGAAGGCCATAGAGTGTTATAGAATGTTATAGATTGTTAGACCTAAAAGGAACCTTAATGTCCTCTAAGGCAGCTCCTTTCATTTTACAAGTGGGAGAACTGAGACCCAGACAACCATCGAGCACAGGGCTCTGCTCCTCCCCAGTACAGAGGTGATGAGCTAAATTCTAGAAGCTGTTGTGAGTCAGAGGTCCTTGTACCAGATTCTCCAAATTCTTCAGAGCCCTGAATGAGACCCTGGAGGATGGCCTCATTTACCTGCTCTGGTCAGTGGTCAACCACTCAGCAAATAGATTCTTCTTAGAGCAACGTAAATGAGATTTGATAATGCTTGTCAATGGTGCGGGATTCTCATTTTAAGGAATTTATTGCAAAGACGCTCAGCCAAGTTGGCCGTGAGAAGCAGGATTCTGATAGCAGAATCTTCGTAGTCCTGGCCCATATACCTTACACGGCACCATGCTGGTCAGGGGCTGCTCACATGAGGGGCCAATTACCCCTTTTCCAATTGTTGTGATGTGCCTGCATGCACATGTACACACACAAACACACGCACGCACGCACACGCACACACACACAGAGTATTCTCTCAATGTGCTAAAAATGTTGGGAACAATTCCTTCTAGTTCTTGACCTATGACCTCTAGGGCAGCTCAGTGGCCTCCAGATCATTATTTTGCTTCAAAGAGTACCCTCCAGGTCAAAGCAGAAACATTTGCTTGGCAAGAAAAGAGAAGATGTTCCTTTCTGTGGCCTTTCCTGGCGGCAAGAAAAGGGACATTGTTCCAGCAGGCTGGCGTGTGGTGTGGTCAAGGAAATGCATCATACCCCCTCAGCAAGGTCCTTTCAGGACACCCCAAAGGGCAGCAGCACCAGCGGCTGGCCACGTGGACCAGGCTGGTCACTCAGGTTGGGCAGCCAGCACAGGATGTCCATGCACTAGGGGAGGAAAACCTGATTGGTGTAGGATAGACAGGCAGACAGACCACGCCTGCAGATGAGCACTGGGGAAACCACCTTGCTGGGTGATTGGGCAAACTGGGACTTCTCCATCCCGCAAGAAGAAAGATGACCCAAAGACCTTGGGTGATTCAGAGTCAGACGTTAGTGACCCAAAACAACAATTTCTTCATTTGGTCCTGCCATTAGCATGGTAGGAAGGGGAAGCTTCCCTCTGCAAAACTGAGAATATCTTATTTCAGAGTCTCTGAAATGAGGTAGCACGTCCCCCCTCTCATTCCTTGTTGCATGATAGAATTGCCTGGACCCCACCACTGACAGATCAGAATCTCTGGATGATGGGTCCTGGGTGTCGGTGACCTTTAAAGTTCCCCAGGTGAATGTAATGTGCAGCCAGGGCCAAGATCCTCTGTCCTTGGGTCTTAGGGATTTATCCCATTCCCCATCCTGGAAGGTGTTTGCACCATAGAAATGCGAGGGATTAGCCAGGACTTGATCCAAACTTATAAAATATTAGCGTAATGACCCTCTGTCCTCTTGATGTTAATTAGATTCTGCCTTGCCATTTTAATACTCCTTTATTTTCTATCTGTGCTATAAGGATATATGATTCCTTCGGAGTGGAGACTGTCTTATTTGCCATTTCTCACCCATGATGTTCTATCCCCCATCCCCACCCCCCATCCTTCACCAAAACCAGTCTATTCTATTCTTAAATGTTTATAAACTCTTCTTCTGTCCCTCGACCATCTCCCTGATTCTTACATTAGCCCTTAGCATCTCTTGACCGTTGGATAACTTCCTAACTGGTCTGCCCGTTGCTTGCCTTAAATTCCCTTGAATGTGTCCTCTACACCACGTCCCGCATGATCCACAAAGTACACAAATCTAGCCATTGTGCTAATGTGCTTAGGCCTTTCCTTGCTCCCCATCACATGTAGGACCGCGGTCTTGCCATGCAAGGCCTCCCCACTCCAGCCCTGCTCTCCTTTCAGCCTTGGAACTCCCATTTTCCCCATCATGCACCCTATGTAACAGCCACACCAACTCGCTGTGGGACCCTGTAATACAGAAGGGCCAAGCCTCTGTCTTTGGCTGGCATGGGACTGGCAATGGTAAGAAGGCCACGAACAGGTAGTGAACCCACTCACAGTAGCTCTGGTGCACAGCACAACCTGCACGGGACCCAAAGGACAACCCCTAGGGTCAACACAGGATTCTGCCCTGCCCCATCCCCTCCAAGCTGGGTGACCTTGACCGAATTCTACTTCCCCATTTCCTCTTATCTAGAGTGTGGATGATAAAATCCACCCCCTACCTGCCACCCACTCAGAGGGCTGTCATGAGATTCTACTGAGATGATCGCTGAGGAAGTCCTGTGAGGCACTGGTCAAATCTAGGAGCTTCTACAAAGACATCAATGCATAGGTGCCGCATGGCAGTTCACCGGGGCCCATTGGGAGTCATTCACACAAACACTGTGCACGTGCTTGTGAGCAGGGCAGGCATGTTGGTGGCGACACCGGCTTCTTCCCTTAGTGTTTTCATAAAGGGACTCGGGTGAAGGAAATGTCTTGGAATAGACAATCTTCCTAAACTCCCCCGAAATAACTTCAGTGGAAACAATTGTGGTAACGTCCACTCTACAGTTATTGTTCCAGTCTACCGCAACATGGGAAAAATCTCCCGGCATTTCCAACTCAACTGGGAATCAACTTGACTTCCAGAGGCCTGGAAACAAAGGGATTGTGCTCCAGGACTGCTCTGGGTCTTCATGGCCTACTGGAGCTGAGGACAATCCCAGGGTTTGTGTACAGTATTAGCTTTTCCTCTCCACTTCCCTTCAGGACTCATGTTTGCCAGAGACCTTTGTATTTTCCCATAGATAACTTTTGGGGGTCATGACCAAAAGAGTTTATTACAACAATACTTGAGATTCTAGATTTCCTCCCAGTCAGTTCTATAGCGTGCTGTTGCAGATTTGAGATCTCAGAATGCTCTTGTCCATGCCCACCAAATGGAACCAGAATGGGATGGGATGGGATGGGATGGGATGGGATGGGATGGGATGGGATGGGATGGGATGGGATAGAATAGAATAGAATAGAATAGAATAGAATAGAATAGAATAGAATTCCCTCCTTTGAAAAGTCTTTCTTGGTGCTCTATTCCTCCACCTTCTAACAGGTGCTCATCTCCCCAGACCTGGTTAGAGCCTCCTGTCTGGTCATTCTGCTTCCCTGCTGCTTCTCATACTGGTCTGTCCTCTTCAAAAAAATTGTCAGAGCACCTTCACCCAATCTCTTCTGTCCTCTCCCTCCTTGACTCGAGAGGCAGCATGCAGCTCTCCACTGGCCCATGAGACAAAATCAGGAGCCCTCTGCTGGGCATCTGTAGTCCCTGGAATCTTCCTCCATGACCCCATCCATTCTGATCACCCACCACTTCCTAATTGTTGCCCCCAACTGACTGAGACCAACCTGATTTTCCTGTCATTTTATCCTTTTTAAAAAAATGTGAGCTTGTTAATTGTGTGACTAAATGTGATTTTCTACTTTTGTAAAACAACCATTTTGACCTCTTCTTTCTGGTTCACCATTCATAATAGACCAGTTTCCTTCTTGCCTCAGTACATAGAATCCTGCCCCCTGCCTCTCTGCCTCTAATTCTTCCGTCCCTTAGAATCTCTCCTCTCTCCCTTCCCTTAAGAGGTGTTCCCTGATTACCCTGCTGGGACATTCTAGAATCTTATCTTTCTCAGAACATGGTACCTTATGGCAGCACTTGACATACTTTAATGACATGCAGATCCAGGGCACAGGCAGATTCTGACTTAGTAGAGCAGGGGTAGGGCCTGAATTCCTGCATTCCTAACCAGCTCCCAGGTGATGCTGATGATGCTGGTCCATGGACCACACTTCACGTAGCAGGATCTTGTAACCACGGTTCCCATGTTGCATGCTGGAATCACCTGAGAATTTTAAAAGAGATCCATGCACATCTTCCACCCTTAGATATTCTGATTCTCTTGGCACAGGATACAACAAGGGCATTGAGATTTTTTTTTTTTTTTTAATCTTCCCAAGTGATTGAGGTGTGCAGTCCGGTATGGGAACAACTGCCATATTATATAGTGTGAATATAGCTAAGCCTATTATAGGTTTCATCTGTGCTTTCCTTAGCTCCCTGCATAGACAACAATCCCTTTTAAGACAGGACTTGGTCACTTTTTTTGTTTTGTTTTGTTGTTTTGTTTTGAAGATTGATTGACTGATGATTGATTATTAGGCTGTTAGCCACTTTTTTGACGATTAGTCAGTGTTAATAGAGCACATATTGCCAGTAGGGAACCATACTAGATGTCAAGAGGGAAACAAATGAGAAGGGCTTGGATTTTGCCAGGTGAAATCTGTACAGTGCCAGCCTTGGCCGAGGGTGACCTGTGTGGCGGGATTTCAAGGGCTCCGGACATGTTTCCTCCTCATCCCTACCCCTGAGGGGAAAAAAACCAAACAGTACCTCCCTGGCTCAATTATTCCCAAAACACTACCAATATTTTTTTTTTCTTTTGATCTAAGGCTGTAGTTCTCAACTTGACCACCCTTTAGAATCACCTAAAGAGCTTTTAGAATCCCCAATGCCTGGGCTGCACCCCACACCGCTTGCATCAGAGCCTCTAGAGTGGCACCCGGCCATCAGGATGTCTTAAAGCTCCTTTGGGGCTGTCAATGAGCTGCCTGGGGCTGGGAGCCCTGGACCTCAGGTTTTTATTGATTGAAATGTAAATGTAATCCATTTATTCGCCTCTCAGGGGATTGAGTTTATCAGGGCCTTCCCTGAAGACAGGTTCTAATAGCAGTAAGGGGAGTCCACGGCCATACCACCCTGAACGCGCCGATCTCGTCTAATAGCAGTAAGAGGAGAACATGAGGAAGCTGGGCACCTGTCAAGCTCATGAAGTCACCACTGAGTGGGGGAAAAGGCCCAGATGGGAAAGAGAAACTGTTGCAAAATGCCTCCCTAGGGTTCATTAGAGCAGGGATCCGGCCCACTACCTGTATTTATAAATAAAGTTTTATTGTAGCACAGCTATGCTTCTGTGGCTACTTTTTCTATACAGCGACAGAGTTGAGACCGTATGGCCTGCAGAGGCTAAAATATTTACTCTCTGGCTTCTTATAGAAAAGTTTGCCAACTCCTTCTCTGGAAGGTTGACCCTGCATATACTCTCTAGCTGCAATTTTTATATCAATACAAATGCCCAGAATTTTATTTTTTATTTTTTTAGTGTCTTTTTTTTCAATATATGAAATTTATTGTCAAATTGGTTTCCATACAACACCCAGTGCTCATCCCAAAAGGTGCCCTCCTCAATACCCATCACCCACCCTCCCCTCCCTCCCACCCGCCATCAACCCTCAGTTTGTTCTCAGTTTTTGAGAGTCTCTTATGCTTACAAATGCTCAGAATTTTAGAAACCACTTCTTTGTAATTTTTTAGTTGCTTTTAAAACAGAGCAGGGGCATCTGGGTGGCTTAGTCGGTTCAGCCTCTGACTTTTGGTTTCAGCTCAGGTCATAATCTCACAGTGCATGAGATCGAACCCTGTGCCGGTCTCTGTGCTGACAGCACGGAGCTTGCTTGGGATTCTTTCTCTCCTTCTTTTTCCGCCTCTCTCTCTCTCTCTCTCTCTCGCTGTCTCTCAAAATAAATAAGTAAACTTAAAAAAAAAAAAAAAGGAACAAAGCAGAGTGTCCTGATAGATGTCTGAGAATAAGTCCTCGTTGTGCTGAGGTATGGCTCTCACTCAGCCTTGGGGTGGTGGGCCATGGGTGGCCAGGGCTGCAAGCTGCCACCCTCTGTCCCCAAGCAGCTTCACTGGGTTACCCCCACGTGCTGTTCAGATGTCACCGTCCCCCCTATGGGCTGCGCGCTGGGGAAGTTGGGAGCCCCCACATCGAATCCTGATAGACGGTAAGGGTTTGGACAGGCTGCCCATGGAGGATGGATTCTGGGGAGGGGCTGCTTGAAGCAGAGACTCTACAGATGGAGAGAGGCGACGCGTCTGGGAGCTCTGTGACCAGAGCAGGAGGCTGGCCGGGAAGCGCCTGAAGCCCGCGCTTCAAAGTCCTGTGTCCAGGCTCTCGTGTTCCCCTCCATTCCTTCTTGAGCCACCACTGTGCCCCTGAAAGTAGGTCAGATCGCTGTCTGCTACAGAGACATGGAGAGAAATAGATACCAACTAGGTCATCATAGCTGCTAGCACCCAGTGAGCCAGCCCAAACCAATGGCTGCCCAATTTAAGACAACACAGAAAGACTCTTTTATGTGTCAGGGAATCCTTAATGGCCACATCCACACAACAAAAGGTCAGCCCTGCTTTCTGGGAATGGAACAAGTAATTGAATTTCTGAAATGGTACATTTCCTGTAGTCAGAGAGAGGTACAACCCACGTCCGTAAAGTATTCTCTTAAAAAAATTATGAAGTTGGAGGCAATTATGTCTTTTACCAAAGATCTTTGCAATAGGGCTCAAAATTTCCTAGTGCAGTTAAAATGCAGTTCCGTGCAGGAATTTTTTTGCATGCAAGCAGCTTGGAAGGAATTCATCTCTATCTATTGATTTCCTATCTTTCTTCCTAATTGGAAACCTTCATAAAACCATGTACCTTGTACATTTAAAATTCTGACAACACACTTGTCAAGGTCCATTATTTTCGCACGGTGCCGCTCTTATGAATATTTAGCTTGGCAGCTTGGCTCTTAGTGATTTAACTTGGAAGGGGGGAAAGGGAAGGAGCAAGGTACCTCCAGCACGGCTCAATCATAGCAGCCCCGTGAATGTATGCTTTTGACACTGCTGGCTGTCTACAGCACGACTCCAGGGAAAGCCGTCAGGGGGCCGACCCTTTACACGGCTTGTTGTAAACGGTGCTCATCACTCGTTCATTTTCTCATTCCGCCATCGGATGCCATTGAGTGCCTGCTACATGACAGTGGCTGTGCACGGCGCATTGGGATTGGAAACTGGGGGTCCACACTGCCCGAGCGGTGCAGCCCCGCTGAATTCTGCATCGGGTCTTGCTGTGGTTGATGCGGGCTCTCAGATCTGCTGCTCTCCCGGGCACCGTGTATGGTCGCATCCTGAGTCTCTGAGTTAACATCCCACTCTACTGTGCTTGCGTTAGGTCTTCTGTTTAATTGAATTGATCCTCTTTTTCCTCTCCTGTGGAGAGTGTATAATAAGAGTCCCCCGCTCTCGGGGTCGTGGTGAGGTCTAAATGAGCTAATAGATGTAAAACTCTTTGCTCCATATCTGCCTCAGTATTATCCTTATCATAGCTCACAACGCTTGCGGACATAACTAAGTTCCTTCTATGGTAACTTGTTCCTCCCGGGCCAATGGAATTGCTCACGCAGTGGAAGGGAGTATATTTATGGGGCAGGACTGGAGGGGAAGGAAAGCCTTTGCAGGCTAGCTTCCCCCCCATTGTTGGGCTACCTCATCCACATGGGACTAGGCTCAGGGATGCCCTTGCCTCACCTTGCCATTTTCTTTGCTATCTTCTTGCCGCCCGAGGTAGCTTAAGAGATAGCCAGAAGAAGTCGCTGCAAACAGACGAGGCTATACAGGCAGGTTTTCCCACGCGTGCAAGCCATCTCCCGAGTATGTTCTCCCCTTCTCCTCCCCAGCTATCAGTGTCACCGGTCAAGTGGAAGAATCTCATTGAGCACGTGCAACACGCACGATGCTACGTTGGAAGTAAAACTCTGACCTGGAAGGCAGGACTCTGAGGAAATCTCCTAGCCTTTGCCTACACTGTGGTCTCAGATGTGGCTCAGAATTCAACTTCCCCCCCCAGTGCTTCCCGCCAAGCAGAGAGCACAAACCCAGAGCAGGGAGCTGGGGCTGAAGGCCATTCTGGAATCCATGACCACAGCCCAGGAGGGGCCATTGAGTGGGACCTTCTTATGAGTGCCTGACTCCCGGTCACAGTTTGGGCCAGCCCACCTTAAAACTGCCTTGTGCAGGAGAAGCCTTGTTTTGAGCCCCTAAGGAGACCATGCCCCCCTCCTTGGACCCCCGCAGCCCATTCTTCCCTCTGCCCCCCTGTTCCTGGGCTCATTTCCCTGGCTCCTGTTACTTGCATGACTTCTGCAGACCCGTGTTCGTCCCCTGGTAGGTAATGGCCCCCTCTCAGCCTGCCTGGCCTCAGCTCTGTAGACCCAGGGTACTTTTGGACCCTTCTCATTGCAGGCTGGTCTGGGCATGGGCACTTCGTGTTCAGGAAATATGTGTCTGAGGACTGGCCAGAGGGCCTTCTGTGTGTCATTTCATTTGCTTTCTAACGTCTCATTTAACCCTCACAACAGGAGGCATGTTTAAATTCTCCGTTTTAGAGCATCAGAGACCATGGCTCAGGGGAAGGAAGAGAAAAGACCTACTGCCTGGCCAGACTGGCCTCTGGTCTTGCACACAGGATGGGCTTGATAACAGGGGGCGTGGGCGCTTGTAACAAACTCCGGGGCCTGTGGAGTTGAGTGGTGGGCACCAAGCATCCATAGTGCCATCGTCACCGTGCAGGCCAGGGAACGGCCACCTTGGTCCTCAGAGAGCTTACAGTCTAACAGAGGGCTGCGGGATCTGAGTCTTTGTATCTTCTCCAATTCTGAAGGAGAATTGCAATTACAGGTCGAGGGCTGGGGGAGCCATGGAGCATCCTGGCTTCTTACAATGCAGGGGAGATGACCCAGTTGAGGGCCACAGTCTGTAGGCCCTGGGTCACCTGTGCATGCTACTGTTCCACAGTGGGTGGAACGAGGATGGCCCAACTCTGGTCCACCCAGGGCCATCAGTCATCTTAACTTTTCATCCAACAAGGAATCATGGAGGACTACAGTATCGAAGGCACTGTGGGGCACACGAAACCGAAGGAGACATGGCCTCTGAGCTCCTGAAAGTTTGTAGCATGGTTGGGGAGACAAGCTTGTAAGCAACTGTCTAGTCCATTTAGATACCAGGATGGAATGCTGAGAAGCGAAGCAGCTTGTCCTTTGTGCTGTGTGTGACCAAATGGATTCATTCTCATGGGAACTAGGTTTGGGTTTTCTGGGCCTGGACGTTTATGCCAATGGCAAATTCGGGACAATGTTTTAGGGGTGAGCAAAAGTGGGGAAGACGTGGTGTGGCAGGCAGAGGGAAAAGCCTGGTTCCAGAAACGTGTGCAAGGGTGGGGTGGCAGCGTATGGAGCAGGGAGGAGCGAACGCCCCTGAAAGATCAGCCATCAACTATTCTCCAGTCCGCTTCCAACCCCAGGGCAGGAACCCGGGTCTCCTGGCCCCCAGCCCAGTGCTCCTTTCGATGCATTACCATAAATAGAAGCTTAAAACCAGTTCTCAGGACCAACAGTGGGGAGGGGTGGGGGGTACGGATGGGGAGGTGAGGGCAGCGATTAAAGCTTTTCCTCCTGGTGGGCTCCTGATCTGACACAGGAGATGGGGCAGTGAGAGCCTGAAGATTTCCTTTGTCCACGGAACTGGTTGGAAAGGCCGTGGCTGTGTCAAGAATACCGGTCATGCGACTAAATCCTGGCCCTCGAGTCGGCCACACAGCCCCACAGCCCCAAATCTGATCCCTTGGACCCAGCTTGTGCACACCGATCTTCTTCCTTATGCTGGGGGTGCCTAGGGCTTGGAGCTGCATGGCACTGGAGGCCGACTCTTTGCTCCTGAAGGTCAGCATTGTGGGAGATGTTGCCTTCTTTAGAAAAAGGAAGAGGGACAGAGGGAAAAGGAGGAAACATCCCTGAAAGCCTCATGGATAAAGGGAACAGCGAGTGAACCAGCTCTCCTGGCCCGGTCTGTTTCGGCGGCTGGGCGATCCAGCAGACAGGGGTCACCCTTCTGAAATCTCCTGTCCCAGGGGACAGCGTGCCTGGCACGTGAAGCTCCGAGTATGTTCTGGGGAGGCAGCTGCAGCGTGAGGACTGCTGGCAGCTCAGGGCTCTGTGCTTCTAGGTCAGTGGGTGCTCACCCAAACTAACTGCATTATTTGTGTCAGTGACTCAAGGAGGGTAGCACGGTGGCCCGGGAAGGGGAGGGTCAGTGCGCCAAGGACAAAAAGTCCACCGCGTTCCCTTCAGAAATAAAGCCAAACAAAACGTGATTGTGGCTTGATTCAATGCATAAGCAAAAAGGGAAGGAGTTTGCATTGCATGAACGCTTGCCTTTCACACCGGGGAGGTCACGGTCGCAGCTACAGTCCGTGACATAAGCCAACACAGGTAAGCCAGAGGTTTTCCCACTGGTCTTTGGCAAAATGAGAAAAACAGTTGAGTTCACAGTGTGCCTGGGGATTAGGTTCAGGTGAAAAGGACCCATCATATTCAAAATTATTCTTGAAAACCCCTTAAATTCCCGGGAAGTTCAGAACACTTGGTTGGGGGCACATGCCCTGTATGGTATTGTAGACGTGTGTGTGTATCTTGTGGCCTACTGTAAAGAGGACATAAGCCGCATAGAGCATTTTAATTTTATTTCTTTGTAAGTATGCATGGGTGTAGACAGCACCTGCCTGAGACTCTGTGTAGAGAGCATCCTGTAGGAGAGTGCGGTGCCTCTCATAGAGCTGAAGCTAATCCACGTGAAGGACCATCTTGTACTTTAAAGTCATGTCCCTTATGAAATGAAGGTGACAGCAGCTGGGACGTCCTTAGGCAGAGTGAAAAGTCACAACTCCCCACTGTTCAATTTAGGCTTTACTGGCTTATGTAATTCACAATGCTGGGAACTACTAACCTAAGCCTCCTACTTTATCTCAGTTAAAGAAACTCTTTAGCTTTGTGTGTGGACAACTAAACAGAAGGAGAGTCAACTCTTTGCTTTTTTTCTCCTGTGGAGGACACTGACCTCGGCCTTGACTCTCTCTCAGCCTGTCGACCCGGTCATGCTCGTTGGGCTCCCGTGTCACTTTCTGAGAGAGGCCTTTTCTGATCCTCCTGTTGAAAACATTACCCTCTTCGTTTTTGTTGGATTCCCCTCCCGCCCCCCCCCCCCCCACCGCCCCCACCCCAGCGCACTTGTCTCTGGTTAAATCTTCTTTTTCGTTTTAGTTGCATTCTGTTGGCTCTCCCGTTCCCCTTGTGGGATGGAACCCTGAGCTGTGGTTCAGTTGGCTGTTGTATCTGCAGCACCTTCATCAACTCACGGCACCTCAACCAACAAGTGTCCCGTGAATGAACGAAAGCGCGATGGATTCCTGAGGGAGGGATCACACTTTGGCCTCTTGCCCCCAAAGCTAATGCTGACGCTACCCCTGCAGGTTCTCAGTCAAGACTGAGCGCAGAGGCCGCTCCCTCCCTCCCCACTCTCTCCCTGTGCGTCTTGTCTGGCCTGGCCTCTCAGATGTCCTGTGAGCCACCTGCAGCCCAGTGGCCTGGCCAGCCTCTCACTAACCACTTCTCTCGGGTTGGGGTGGCAGTTGACCGTCTACACAGAGGAGGCTGAGCCTACAGCAAGCTGCGCCTTCTGTGCTTTGAGAATGTTCTGTACACAGCCAGGGAGCTCAGGGAGCGGTTGGCTGGGGGACACAGGCGGCCACATTCTAGAATGGCATTCCCGGGGGCTTGGGCTGCTGCTTCCCGGCAGTCTCATGAGGGACATGGACAGAAAGGCTAAAGAGGTCTCAGGGGTGGAGGGCTTTCCTGGCGCAGGGGCTTGGGGTGCAGAAGGGGGCATCTCACAGACTGTGCCAGAGAAAAGAAGGCGAAGAAGGTTGCAGAGGATGGGAGGGAGGGTGGGCAACTTGGGGAAATCACCTGCCCCACGCCAGGCCTGAGCAAGGCACCTGAATATCAGATAATTTTATTTAATTCGCACAACAACTCTCTGAACTGGGTGTAACTCTTTATTGTGGCCATTGCATAGATGAGGAGATTAGAAGCATAAGTAAGGTAGGTATCTACCCAGGCTTCCACAGTAGGCAGCAGTCATGACATTACACTGGACCAACGAACTCCTCGTCCCAGCCCCCAGTCACGTTGCTGAAAGACCCCCGAGGCTGGCTCGGCAAGCCCTGGGATGTGGGCTCTGTTGCTCTGGGGTGCTCCTTTGTCACAGCCTTCTTACCTGTACCCCCCCCCCGCCCCCAATATCTGACCAGCCAGCCCTGGCCCACCGGTGCAGGGGGCAGGAGAGATGAATCTTTCATTCACATGAGGCCTCCCCTGCACAGTGGAACTCACCCCGGGATCTCAGTATCACAGGTAGAGCTGGTTTGACAGGTGGGAGGTCAGGGGGGTGGGGTGAGGGCACAGGTGCCCTTACACTGGCTGAACCCTGATTCCTGCCCCTTCGTATGATGAACCGCACCAGAGTACATTCAGCAGAAGCAAGAGCAGAGCCATTAAAGCATACTTCCTAGTAACTTGCGCTGAGGCCGCCATCTTTCTTAGGCAGCTTCTGGGAGCTTCCAAGTCTTCTGGTAACTCAGAGGGTAGCCTCAGGCATTCCTTCCTCCAGGCGGTCCTTGCCGCTAGCGTGTATCCTTGGTGTATCTGTTCTTCCTTGCAGCCCGTGGACTTCTTTGGGACACAGACAGAGTTTCTTTACATCCGTGGCACATGGTGTGGCCACAGAACACAGCGGCCATCTCTGAGTATTTGCAGAGTCTCAATTTTCTTCCAGAATCCATTGTTGCTTCTATTCCCAGGATGGCTTTTGAACCTCCCCAAGTCCAAGACACTATTCACAAACGTGACAAACGTCCCCACCTCTCAGAGACGGCCACTTCCCCGCAGAGGCCAGAGCACAAGTATCGCTTTGTCTTCCCTGGAGCTTGCTTTATGGAGTCTTTTGAGGATTTGGGTCTCATCTCTGTCAGGAACACACCGCTGAGTTAGGGACCAGAACTCAGGCTGTATGCGTTTAAGCTCGTTCAGGAAGTTTTTCTGGAGGCCGCAGAGCATACATCGTGCCATTTCCCCCGGCCACTTGTCCCGTTCCATTTCTTGCACATCTTCCAGTCTTCGGTCTGCAGCAGCCTGAGGTGTTGCCTTTTTCAGTTCAGCGGGGCTCCCGGGACCTTCCGTGAAGGTCCCTCATCAGGGGAGGGGAGAGCCCGTGTCCGCTCCAGCTCCGTTCTCTTGTGGCCACCGCGAGACTGTGCATCGGGGACTGCGCCCGGACGACTGACAACGGTCCTTGAAAACCCAGCCCCTCAGGAACTGCTCCCTTTACGTTTTACACCGTATAATGTAGAGAGTTCTCAACCAGTGTTCTGTTGGTTCCTGCTTTCTGTCCTTTGCGTCAATGTTCTCACCCATCTTTTTTCCTCGTCATTCAGAAATTATCAAATCAACGTCATTTGTATTTGCAGTTGCCCCTTGGGTTACCAGTGGGAAGGGGCGGGGATGGTCATGTTTCCTTTCCATGACTTCACCGATATAATAAGACCAAGTACAACATCATCTATAGCTACCTCGTGCTGAACCGTTTAGGACTTTTTTTTGGTTATAAGTGATAGAAACCCACCTCAAAATACCTTCTTATTTTTTTTTCTAAATTTTGTTTGGTGTTTATTCATTTTTGATAGAGACAGAGCACAAGCGGAGGAGGGGCAGGGAGAGAGGGAGACACAGAATCCGAAGCAGGCTCCAGGCTCCGAGCTGTCAGCACAGAGCCCGACGCGAGGCTCAAACCCATGAACCACAAGATCATGACCTGAGCCAAAGTCAGACACATAACTGACTGAACCACCCAGGTGCCCCCATTAAAGATACCAAGGGGAGATCTACCAGCTCATGCAATCAAAGGAAGGCTTAAATAGTCATGGCAAAGGAGGCAGGAAGGTCAAATATTTTCATCCTCATTTTCCACAAGAAGGAGGAGAGGGCTGGAAGAAATAACTGCCCAGGTTTAGCAACAGATCCAGTACCCAGGTTGCCTGAAAGGTGTGTGTGGTTTATTAGTCAGGACTCCCTTGGCTTTTATGGTGAGAAACCCAACTTGAAGGAAAGGGGAGGGGTGGGTTTTATTGGCTTAGTGCATGCAAGGAAGGTGTGCACGGGGCAGCGATCTAACCTCTGTCACTGCAGTACCGCTCAGGCACAGACCCCAGATTATGATGAATGCCATGGGCTCTCACCCCAAAGACCACCACAGGAAAAGTGTTCATGTGCAATGTGGGGGGGGGGGGGGGCCAGAGACTTCACTAAAACCTGCCCGGAGAGCCTCAGTTAAACTCTTCCTCTAGAAAAACGTCCAGTTCCTGTGGAGCCAGCATCGCATGGTATCTAGAGCAAACCTTTTCAGAACAGGTGGAGTTGAGGTGCACATTCCAGAGGGTGAGTAGGAACTCCAGGCAGGGGTGAGTCCCGATGGCTCAGCCTCTGGATCTCATCCCTGCCTACTTTTATCTGTTTTCTTACACTGGGACTCCAGCTAAAGTATTGCATTTTTTACAAGTCTCTGCTGATTAAAAATAAATAAATAAATTGAAAGAAAAAGAAAACCACACATTTAAACGTGAGTGAGCCTGTCTGCCCCTCACCTTTCTTTCTAAAACCGGTCGGCTTCTTCTGAATAGCCGTGCAGCCTAGAGATTCCAGGAATTTTAGAAACATTACCTGTTTATTTCATTGGACGTGACCCACACATCCTGCCCACGTGCCCACAGCAAGACCTTGGTAGGATAACTTCTTAGAAGCTATGAAAAAACATGACCCCCCGCAGGAGGAAGGCTCCGCTATTGAGACAAGCTCATTGTCACGGGAGATGTACTTGGTATTTTTATGGCCCATTACGTTGCCAAGTGCTGTGGCTGCTTTGTACTGTTTGCCCTCGGGATATCTCCCCGAGTTGGGCTGGAGATGGGGGGAGCCTGGGAAGTCCCGAGCTGGCTTGGCCAGAGGGTCTGTCCTGCCTCCCTGGGACTCCGGCTCCCTGGGCTTGCCCGGTGGGCACGGCAGAACCAACGTCCAGCTTTTCTTCTGTCAGATTATGGCTGGGGCCCTCCACCTGGAATCTTCTGGAAAAAAGGAAGCCATCAGTTTCCATGTATTTTATAGCATTCTTGCGAGTGACAGGAGCCTGGAGGGGCCGATTAGTATGCAAGTTCGTGAAGAAGAGGAGACAGTTCGTGGTTTCCAAGAGGCCAGGGTGGAGGGTCCACATCCAGGTGTGATGGGGCAGACAGGTGTGGCACTGGAGAGAGCAGGGCTGGAGTACAGGGCCTACCTCCACAGGAGACTGGGGAGGGCACCTCCCCGCTGGAAGCCTCCCACTGACGCCTCACCTGGACCAGGGTCCTTGTTCCAACTCGGGTGTTTCATGGTTCCACTGCCTCCCAGTGAAGGCTATGCAGTTCCTGCCAGGTCTTGTGCAGTCTGGGGGACCCTTCACACAGCAGGAGGAAGACTCTCGTACTGGTATAATGCTCTCTCTCTCTCTCTCTCTCTCTCTCTGTCTCTCTCTCTGCAAAGAGCTGACGTGTGAAAGAAAGATAACAGACGTGGGAGAGTTTGGCTTGGATGATTTCTGTCAGGCTCAGGTCTGAAGTTAGTGGCCGTGGGCCAAAGGTCACAGGAATATCAGAAAAAATTTCTCTGAGGAGAAAGGGGGCATGGGGTTCTGTGAAGTGCGTACGTGGTTTCTAGCTTCCCTGCCCCTCCCGTCTCCCTGGTCCCTGCAAGGGTGCCGGAAGGTGGGTCTGGGCTGGGAGGTGGATGCACCCTGCTTGTCCTAGGGATTCGGGTCTCTCTTCATTGTGAAGCGGGGGCCTGGGCAGCATCTCGGGCTGTTGGTTTGGTGGGAGGCTAGACGACCCCCTCCGGACTGACACAGGGCCTGGTACTCCAGCCCTGGAGCAGCCTACCCCTGTGGGTTATGGCCCCGAGGGCTCTGGAGTAGTACAGGTGGGGGGTGATGTGACCTCTGCCGGGGAGAATCAGATGGAGAGGACAGGGTGCTGGGGGACCGCACTGAGAGGACCAAGCTGTGGACACTCAGGGAGCAGATGGGAGAGGCCATCAGGCCAGCCTCACACTATCGACCTGTGGCTGGGACTGTGCTGTGGGATCTGGATGAGAGGGCGGGGAGTGTTCGAGGGCCACCATAAGTACGGCTAACTGGGTGATGTACAGAACAGACATTTATTGTCCCACAGTTCTGGAGGCTAGAAATCTGGGATGGAAGCATCGGTGGGACCAATGCTCCTTCTGAAGGCTCTGGGGAAAAATCCTTTCTTGTCACCAGCTTCTGGTGGCTGCCAGAGTCATTGGAGTTCTTTGGCTCAAGCCGTGTTGGTCCAACACTGCCTGCATCTTTACATGGCCTTCTCTTTCTGTGTCTCTTGTGTCTCTGTGGCCAAATTTCCTTCTTCTTCTAAGGACACCAGTCATTGAATTTAGGGCCCACTCATCCAGTATGACATCGTCTTCACTTGACCATATCTGCAAAGACCGTATCTCCAAATAAGGTCATGTTCACAGCTCCCTCCAGGGTTAGGACTCCAGCTGATCGTTTTGAGGCACATAAATCTACCTGCTTAAAGGGGGTAGAAGAACCATCCAGATGGCCCCAAGCCAGACATCAGGAGCACCAGCCCTGGCCCTCAGACTACCCTGGTGCTTCTCTGTCTGACCACAGTGCCAAGCACATCTCCACACACTGCTGTGATGCTAACATCATTGGCCAGCTGACGGAGGTCATAACATAGCTTCTAGTCTTCTCATGTACCCCTATCAAACCCCTAGGGCTCAGCGTAGGTACCGCAAAGGCTTCCCTGACCCTTCTTGTAAGCAGGGTCCTCATTCGTCTTCTGGGCTGCCAGAGGCATCTGTCCAATGATCCCCTGACCTCCAGGGCCAGAACTGAGTCTGTTCGTTCTAGTATTCTCCATCTGATGCACCTGGCACACGGTGGGCCTTCGGCACTGGTTGCGTGAGAAAGAACCAAGGATAGACATACGGGTGGGTGGGTTTGACGGACGGATGTCAAGTAACAGAAGTCTTCCCTGGCCACCCCACCCCCGCCCCCGCCGTGCTCATGCCCTTGCCACGCCTTGTTCTGCTCCGTAGTGTTTTTGTCACTTATCAGAGCATCTGCTCACCTGATGGTCATCTCTCTGCTCTCACTAGACGTGTGCTCTACACAGACCAGCATTTGGCCGATTTCTTTTTCTCTATATGTGCGGTGCCTAAAACGGCAATTTTTACAGGAAAGGTGGACGGGAGAGCTGGTGGGTTTTAGGATGGGGGAAGGGAGGGGCGCCTGTAGCCTCGTGGAAGTGTGGCACTGCGAGCACAGGGTCAGTGGGTCTCAGGGCCGAGGGCGCACACGCTCCTCGCCTGGTGTGTTTGTTTGGCCCTCCCTTGCTGCACCCCAGACCCAAGATTTGTTTGTCTCTACTGGCCTCTCAGGGCAAGGCCCGTGCACTCCCAGCCTGGGGCCAGCCGCTCTGCTGGGCCTGCCTTTAATCCCTTGGAAATACCACCCTGGGTTGTAAGTACCCACCTCAGCCTACCCTGGAATGGGTGGATTTTATAGAACATGTTTCTGCAACCAGAGCCATCCGGCACGGCCCTGCAGGGGGACATATATACACCACTGCTGATCTCCGAGTCAGGCATGTGTGCGTGTGTGTGCTTCCTGTGTATTCTGCCCGTGCCGCCTGTGGAAGGAGTATTATCTTCCCTCCGTCCCTGGAGAGGCTTGGTTTCTATAACCTACTTGTCTCCCAGGCCCATTTACTTAGCAAACGTGGTCAGAGGGTAGAGAGAGGGGATCTGCAGCCAGGTCTCAGAGCTAAGGGAAGAATTCTCATGCAGAGAAGTAGAAGGAGAGCAGGCAGAGCCTGAGGTGGTCCAGGGTAACGCTACGGGGTCTCACGTGACTCGAGACTGATGAGAAACACCAAGCAGCTAGTAAACCAGAAGGCCGTGCTCTCACTTGTGGGAGGACTGGGGAGGGAGTGTCTCCTACCTGGACTGACATTCATATGAGGCTCTTTCTTTTTCTTTTTTTAATGTTTATTTACTTATTTTGAGAAAGAGTGTGAGTAGGGGAGGGGCAGAGAGAGAGGGAGAGAGAGAGAATCCCAAGCAGGCTCCACACTGTCAGCTCAGAGTCCAATATATGACTCGATCCCACAACCCATGAGATCATGACCTGAGCCGAAATCAAGAGCCAGACGCTTAACCGACTGAGCCACAGAGGCGCCCCTGGGGCTCTTTCAAGGCATAGAATGGAAGGATTTGTTAAATAAGGAATTAGAGCAGAGACCACTGTTTGCTGTTAAAGGATAATTCTAGGAAGCCTGATAAATTTCCATTTCCACTTTAGTGATATATTCTGAAAAGCAGGGAGAGAACTCTGGTCCAAAGCCGAAATATCATATCCCCTGGCCAGGCCTGGAGATACCAATCCCCCATGCTCCTTTCCAGCTTCTTTATTATTCACACTTGTCATTGGGTGCCTCTTGCCTAGGACATGCTGCCCTTTGCAGCCCTCTCTTATATAAAATGTTTCAGGGCAACTGCTTCCTGGAGAGTAATGGAGCGAGAGGAGCATGTTCCATTGTGGCTGGATCTTTCTTGCTTGCTTTTTAAAAAAAATTTTTTGTTAACATTTATTTATTATTGAGAGACAGAGAGAGACAGAGCATGAGCGGGGGAGGGGCAGAGAGAGGAGGAGACAGAGCATCCGAAACCGGCTCCAGGCTCTGAGCTGTTAGCACAGAGCCTGACGCGGGGCTCGAACCCACAAACCACGAGATCATGACCTGAGCCAAAGTCGGACGCTTAACCGACTGAGCCACCCAGGCACCGCTCTTTTTTTTTTTTTTTTTTTTAATTAACACTTGCTGTCCCCTCTCCCCAGAACATACTGCCCCCGGATTTTCTTCCCACTTTTTAAAATTGAGGCATGATTTACATACCATAAAATTCACCCTTTTGAAGTGTACGGTGAGTTGGGTTTCTTGGGGTGTTTTGTTTTTTTTTTTTTTTTAGTATATCCTCAAGGTCACACGTGCAGCCATCACTCCTGTGTAATTCCAGAATATTTCCATCACCCAAAGAGAAACCTGGTACTCATTCACAGTGACTCCTTATCCTTCCTCTCCCCAGCCCCCGGCCACCACTCATCTACTTCCTGTCTGCACGTTTGCCTATTCTGGACATTTCATGACAATGGAATTTTACAATACTGGGTTTTGGTGACTAGGTTCTTTCCCTGAGCATGATGGGTTGTTGTTTCTTTGGAGGGGGGGTGGGAGTTGTTTTTTTGTTTTTTGAGAGTGAGAGAGAGCCGGGGAGGGGCAGAGAGAACATGTATGAATGTTAAGCAGGCTCTACACCCAGCATGGAGCCGGAGGCACAGCTTGACCTCACAACCCTGGAATCAGGACCGGAGTCAAAATCAAGAGTTGGGCCCTCAACCAACCAGCCACCCAGGTGCTCCCAGCATGATATTTTTAAGGTTCATCCACATTGTCACATGTATCAGAACTTCCTTCCTTTTTGTGGCCGTATAATATTCCATTGTATGGACATACCACATTTTACTTATCCAGTCCTCGGTTAGTGGACATTTGGGTTGTTTCCAGTTGTGACTCTGATGAGTAAGGCTGCTATGAACATTCACGTGCCAGCCTTACCTCTTGCCGGTGAGTAGAGAAGCTGGGCTAACCCGGATCAACACTGGCCTGATGGCAGATGTGGGTCTGAGCACAGATTCTCTCTTCTTCCGCCGGCCACCTATTTTCCCCGATTGACCCCAGTCACCCTTGTCTTGGAGGGAGTGTGGGCAGCATCTTGAGTTGTGTGGGTCACTCGGTGCCAACCACCAGCCTGAGAAACAAAGTGGCTGATTGAAGAGAGTCCTCCAGTGAAGCTTGTATAAATACAGTATGTCCTGCTTTATGCAGGAGCTCCTCAAAGTCCTATGTAAGTGCCCCAGGGAAGGTGGCTCTCATTCATTGATTCACCAACATGCCCATAGCCAGGGGCTCCAGGTGGTCTTGCGGGTGGGACCAGTCCTCCCTAGCCCCAGCCTGGATTGTTCCTGGAGAGGGAAGATTTCAGAAGTGCAAGACTTGGTTCTATCACGTGTTTTTCTCCGATTTCTGGCCTCCTGCTGGTGCCTGCCAGCCTCAGGCCAAAGAGAGCTCTCCATCCTTCTCCATTCTTCTCCGTCCTTCTCCAGCTCCACACCTGGGTCACCTCCCTAACCTGAGCCTCCCACACCCTCCTCTCCTGCAGACCACCTCAGCCAGACTCGCTGCCAGGGCTGGGGGCTCCATGAGGAGAGGGACCAGAACACCCTCGCTTGCTTTGGCCCCTCAGCCCTGAGCAGAGTGTCCGGAGGATGGGAAGGTGATGAAAGTGATGGTGACAGTGGCACCACTGGAGACACTGAGGCATACTGCATAGCAGGCACTAGTCTGCCTTCTTTACTTGCTTATCAACCCATTTAACTCCTGCAGGGACCCTAGGAGGCCGATGCTATTATTATCTCCATTTTACGGATGTGGCAAGTGAGGCAGGTGGAGGTGAGGTTATCTGTCAAAGTCACAGAATCATCCAAAGGGAGCGCCAGGAGCTGAACGTTCACGGTGCAGCTCCAAACCCCATGTTTTTACTCTTATATTTTCTACGCATTCACATACTTCGGAGGAGACAGGTGGATGGACACAGAGGTCACAGCAGGGGCTTCATTAGAAGCCTCGAGGGGCCCTGCAGGTCCTCTGGGCCACTCTGAGTTTGGTAGAGAGCTAGGACTCCAGCGGAGGGTGAGTCCCGAAGGCAGCTCCCCACTGTGTGTGGAGGAGAAGGGCGGGATGCAGGCCAGAGCCCAGGACTCTGAAGCCCAGACAGGGGAGGCCGCACCTTCTGGGCTCATGGAAGGCCCAGGGTCGCGGACAGCTCCGTCTGCCCGGCCTCAGAGCTGAGATCCCGATCCAGGCTGCCAGCTTGAGAGGGAGCCTCGGCTTCCTTCCATTGTCTACGTGGGGCACACCCAGTGTGTTCCTACAGTGACCCCAGGCCAGGAGGGAGGGAAGGGGCCAGCCCGGAGCTGGGTCAGGATGGGAGAGGGGAAATGAGAGGGGAAGACTTGGTGTTTTTCCTTGTTTGTGTTTTGTATTAAAGAAAAGCAAATAATATCCTTTGAGAAAAACCATTAAACAAAGCACATCCTAAGGCTGCACAGGCCCATTGTGGCCGCCTGGAGCCCGGAATTCATTCATGCTCTTTGGCCGGATTGTCGGAGGCAAGAGACAGGGTAGGAGGGAGGGACTGTTATTACAATAAATGTTGAAATGTGTCCTTCCCTCCCGGGACTCCATAGGAGGCTAGGCCAGGCATCCGTGATGCCAGAGTCCCTGTGTCCTCCCGAGCCTGTTCCCTCTTGTCTTCCCACTGCCGGGCCCCGGGAAGCTCCTTGAGACTGGCCAGAACTGCCAACATCCACCCCGCACTGGTTGGGGACTAAGCCCTGAGAAGGCCTCCCAGTGAGGCCATCCACTATGGAGCCTGAAACCAGAGGGCTGCTACCATAGAGGCTCTGGGCCTCAGTCTCCCTGTCTATAAGGGGGGGGGGGGGGGGGGGCTATATGGACTCTGGCTGACCACTCTTTTTAAAACTTTTTTTTTTAAGTTTTTATTTATTTTTGAGACAGAGACAGAGCATGAGCAGGGGAGGGGCAGAGAGAGAGGGAGACACAGAATCCGAAGCAGGCTCCAGGCTCCGAGCCGTCAGCACAGAGCCCGACGTGAGGCTCGAACCCACGAACTGTGAGATCATGCCCCGAGTCGAAGTCAGACGACCAACCAACTGAGCCACCCAGGCACCCCTGGCTGATCACTCTTAAACACACCGAGACCTGTCACTCCCTCTCATCCTGTGTGTGCCTAGGGCTGGCCTTCAGCCCAGCTTCCGCAGAGAATTCTGCCTGGGGCTCGGCATGTGCAAGATCAGCCCCATGTTATAAGTCGAGGGTCTTTCTCCGACCTTGACGTAGATGCATAGCTGTTGTCCTGACAACACTATACAAGAGACCATCCTTAGGATTTTTCCCAGTTCAGAGTCTAAAACAGCATTTAACTATTTCATCCTGAGTACTCCCCAGGAGTGTGAGGAATGAGGGTCTTGGGTCAGAATTGCCCGGGCTGTCCTGGGCTGGCGTGAGACAACCCGGGTCCTAACCCACTCCCTCTTTGTGAGGCCCAGGGTTTGCAAGGGGCTGTGTCTCCTTGTCCTCTCAATGGCCCGGAGAAGTTACTAACATTCCCACTGTGTCGGGAAGCTGAGAGAAGTCACGAGTGTTCAAAAAATAACTCCATCATGCAGCCGTGAATCCGGGATCTGGTCCCCGCTTTGTTGCTAATGCTCTACAAGACCTTGAACTGGTTCACTCACCCCTCTGGATCTCAGTGTCCTCGTCTTGGAATTTGAATGACTGGGTATGACAGATTCTAAGGTCTCCTTTGTGTCCTTCTAATCTTCGGTTCTGTAATTACAGCATCATTGCCTGGTGGGGAATGGATTCATTCTACCATTTTCCATTTTTCAGTGTGGATTTGGTGGTCGGAGTCTAGTCGTGCACTCCTGATTTCCTTCGTCACAGATGTCGTTATCAACAGTTACGTGCGAGAAGGTCTTTGCCGTCTTTCCCAAGTTACTAACGATCCCCCTTCCTCCCACATGACGCAGGGCTACCACCCGATGCCGCACGAAGTAGAGATCGCCCACACGAAGAAGTTGTTCCGGAGGAGGAGAAATGACCGAAGGTAGGAGAGACTCCGTCGAGAACTCTGGGTTTTCTGTCCTTGGCCAGCCGTCTGTAGCTCCGTCGGTTCTGGCCTGGGTTTCGCTTTCCCCAGTGGCCAGCTGATACCTGTGAGGTGAAGCAGGTGGGTTGGGTACCAGTCGGGAAGCAGGGGGTACACTTCTCTGGGCCGGCCCAGGGGGTGGGTCCCTTCAGGAGTCCAGGGCAGTGCAGGTTATGCCCCCTCGGGAGGAAAAATGCTCTTTCCCCTAACCTTACCATAACGATAGCAGTCCTCAAGGGACCGGGTCCCAGCTGACATATGTTCTGAGACATGGCCTCCAGGAGCTCACAGTTCCAAGGGTTTCTGTCCCGCGTGGTGCTGGGCTCTGCTGTGACAAACAATATGCAGATCAGAAACTGCACATGCACCTGCTCTCTAGCACCCGGACACGCTCACTCACACTAAGGCAAAAACCAGGGTCTCCCTGCAGTTCAGAGTGCTGGGTGACAGCTAGGGGCCAGAAAACCTGCCACGAGGGGCGCCTGGGTGGCTCAGTCGGTTGAGCGTCTGACTCTGATTTTGGCTCAGGTCATGATCTTGCGGTTTGTGGGATCGAGCCCCACATTGGGCTCTGCGCTGACAGTCTGGAGCCTGCTTGGGATTCTCTTTCTCTCTCTCTCTCTCTCTCTCTCTCTCTCTGCTCCCCCCCACCCCCTTCTGCCCCTTTCCCAGTTGCTTTCTCTCTTACTCCCTCTCTAAATAAACTTAGAAAAGAAAAAGTGCCACGAGGCAGCTACTAATAAGCAGCTGAGGCTAGGCGTCCCAGGAAGGCATATGCCTTAGTTTCCTTGCAGCCTCTCTCACATGGAAAGGTCTTCATGGTATATTTCAAATGGAAAACTCCAGGTACCGAGCAATGTTTGGGGTCTGTGGACATTTGTAATAACGCCGCATTAGAGTAAATTTTTTTGTTTGAATATGCATATATTCCTTCTGGCTGGAAATGTAAAAAATAAAGGAAGGGAGGGAGTAAAAGAGAAGAGGGATGGGAAGGAGGAAGGAGAGAAGGAGAGAGCAAAAAGGCTTCTGCCTAAGGAACTAAAATGAGGTGTGTTCCTCTGTGGGGAGTTTTTTCGTGGATAAAAGTGATGGCCTGTGGTTTTACCTTTGATGAACACCGAATGTCGTCTGAGAGCCGAGGAATAGTCCAGCCCTCATCTCTTGCTAAGAAACTAGAGGAGCCTGTTTTCCTGTTATCCCTTGAAACTAAGGCTGTGGCTGACCAGGGTCCCCGGTGCCTCCCTCCACACGTGGGCCCTGACCGAGGAGTGCTGGGTGGTGGCCACAGCTCCGGGCGAATGGGGCACCGGGCACCCAGAGCTCATCATCAGCTGGTGCATTTGGTGGGTGTGAGGCCTTCACAGAGGACAGTAAGCATACAACTGACCAGGAGGAAGGCCGTCTTGGCTTCGACATCAGAACCACCAGGCACATCATGTGGCTGCAGGAAAAGGGGAAACTGAGCCAGGAGAGTGGGACCAAGCCCTAGTCCAGGCTTGACCAGACCAGCGCAGGCTTATTTCACTGTGGGTGCTGCCTTTTTGCCGTAGCTGCTTCACAGAGGCTAATTCCTGGTTTCTGGCTTCCTGGCGGAGGGAAGAAGTTGGGAGCACCCCCTAAAAGGGGATTGGGGTTCTCTGGGGCCGGGAAGGGATCAGGGAGAACAGAGACTTGGTGGCCCTCTTCCCCTGCCGCCCGGTCCCGAGTATGTGTGCGGAGGTGTGTGGAATCCCCAAGCTTCTGAATGAAGGGTCACCCCCTGCCCGGCTCCGCTCCTTCGGGCCCAGGCAGCGGCGGGCTGATGCTCAGCACCCATGTCGGCCCCACCTCCGCTCGTGGCCCCGGTCGCCTCGCTCCGCCGCAACGCCCCCCGCCCCCCCCCGCCCTCGACAGTGGCAGGCCTCCGGAGAGCAGCGTGATCCGGGAACGGAGGAGGAGGAGAGTGGCACACACACGCTGGGAAGCCGACCTTCCGCTGAGCCCCACTCGTGTTAACAAACGTCTGGGTTAGGTCAGCACACCTCGCAAAGGATGTGGACCCGGGACAGGGTCCAAAGCGAGGCAATAAAGATGATTAAAGGGATGGAAAGTATGTCCTGGGAGGAGAGGCTGACGGGACGAAGCAGGGGAAGAGCATGCATGCCAATAAAGTCATGAGAGATTTACACGGAGGGCCCGGAGCAGCTGCCTCGCGTTCACAGGGACCGAAACCAGAGGGAGCTAGCCGGAATGGAAGAGGGTGTTCAGCTAGACCACACACGGACTCCAGGAGTAAACGTCTTGACCCTCAGAGGGCCCATCTGCGGGTCAGGACGGCAGGGAGCGCCAGGTGGATTGTGTGGCGCCCTGCAGATTAGAGCGGGACGTCTGCGTTCTACCCCAGCTCCCGCGGGACGCGATGTGGCTTGTGCCCCTCCTGCTGGTCACTTCCAGTTGTGGGAGTCTGAGGCGTGCGCCCCGGAATTCGACACCGGATGGGCATTCCGCCTCCTCCGTTCCCTCCTTCTGTGACCTGGGCAGTTGGCTCGTGCCCCTACTTCGTCTTCTGTAAAATGGGTCTACTAAGCGGGAGGCTTGAACGATCTAATCCTTGCAAGGCCCCTGGAAAGTCTTAGCGCCAGCCCCCTCTTGGGTCCGAGGTACGTGGGAACCACTGTAAGGAAAGGTGGGGAGCTGGCGGCAGCGAGGGTGGGCCGTCACCCGTGATCTCCCTCGTGAGCCCGGGGAGCTTTGCCCTGCATGCTCCCCAGGATCAGTTTCCTTCTCCTGCGTCCGCTTCCCCCGGCAGACACGGAGGGAGGGTCCCTTCAGCGCAGCTGTCTGTGGACTCTGCTCCCACACTCCATGGGCTGCTGCGAGGCGCTCTGTGATTACAGTTGAGTTGCGAATGTCTTGTCCTCATTTTGCAGAAAGCTCCAGAACGGCTCATGGTTTTTTTTTTTTCCCCTTAAAAATGTTCCCCAAACTTAAAACAACTAGTAACCACTTGCTTCTTTGGGGACGCTACTCAAAGATGTTTGCTGATTTCAGAAAAAATTATGCATTTCATGCTATGAACGGACTAAATGAGCACTTCAAGCGTTCCTCAAAGAGCAACATGCCTCAGGTGCCCTGTCCCCACCCACGTTGGCCACCTGCTGCCTGGAGGAGGGCCTGCCAGCTTCCCCTCCCCGCCTCCCAGGCGACCCACCCCTGGCCACGGGTGCAGGCAGAGGAGCGGGCTCCCAGAGGGCTGAGTCTTGCCCACGCTGCTGACCTTGAGTGAGGTCTCACCTGCCGGGGGCGCAGGATTTTCTCCGCACCTCCTCCACCCTGCTGCGTTTACAAGATGAACAGACTGGGGCAATGAACAACTGTCAGGGTCTGCCCAGGAAACGGAGGAGGGTCCTTTGGATCAATGGTGGTAGACAGGAAGGGAAGGGAGCAAGATTGGGCGGAGGGAAACGCTGAGTCTGGGTGGGGAGTTCTAGCCCTATGGGGGGGCGCTGAAGTTGAGGTGATTCAGAGCTGTCCCAAGACGGAGTGAAGGAGCAGGTCTGTATACCCCTGTCCGCTGGTCGTTGGATAGAATTGCCACAACTTTAGGCTGGCTGCTCTTATCACCCAGGGCAGTCTCGATAGGGGCTGACAGCTCGGGGCAGGGGGCGGTGTCCGCTCCGGCACGTCCAGCAGCCGAGGGGGTTGAGTGCCCCGTTCCTGAAGGGGGGCCTGGGTGGCACATCACCCTGAATGCCCCAGTGAAGCAGTACCTGCCTCTCCTACTGGGATTGATGGAGGGGCGCTCTGTGCCACATCCCGTGCTCCAGAGAACACCAGAGAAGTGGCAGGCTTGGCCCCTGCTCTCCAGGGGCTTGCGCAACCCTCTTTGGCTGTTGAAGCCACCAGACTGCATGTAGAATCCGAGCGTCCAAAGAAAGGAGCCAGCAGGAGGTGACTGAGGAGTGCTTCCTGGAGGAGGTGGGCGTTGAAGTAGCCTGTGAGACACAAGGGGGATTTGGAAGGGAGACCGGAGGATATCGGGAGGGAAGGAACGGGAAAGGCGCGGCGGAATAGGTGCGGGAGCCAGAAGCCGCGCCACAAAGCTCCCTAGAGACAGAGGCAAGAGGGTGGTGCTTATGGCAGTCACCACCCCCAACGGAACTAAATCGAAGGGAAAGGCCGGAGCTCCTGGTTCCTGATGGGCCCTGGCCCGGGGTGCTACAAGTCTGTGTAGACACAGCACGCTCCAGAACCGGACCTCCTAACAGGGCAGGACAGCGAATGCAGGCACTGTCTTTCCGTCGCACGCTGCCCTTGCAGCCGGGGAGACAAGAGAGCCGTTCTCCAACTTAATCTGTTTCGTTAAGTGAGGTCTGAGAATGGTTAATTGACTGCATGTGCAAAGCAGATTTGTAAGGAAAAAGAAAAGAATGCCGTGGTCATCCAGCCAGGGTCGGATGGCCCTGCTGGGCGAGGGGCAGAAGAGCGAGCCGTCCCCACACTTCCGCATATGCCACCCCCTCCCTGGGTCCCCAGGTGGTGCAGTGGGGGCCGCATCCTGGACACCGCAGGGTGATTGGAGCCTGAATGCCCATGGCTGTGGCCTGGCGTCCTCTAATTGTAGAACCAGTTAAGACTCTTATTCCTTCTTCCCTTTCTCTGCCAACATGTGCCCCAACCCTCCCTGGGTGCCAGGCTCTTTCCCTAGGGACAGAGTTAGTGTCAGCCGTCAGATTTGATTTTGCAAGCTCTCTGTGACATCATCTAGGTCACTGATAAAAATGCACAGGACCTCTGGAATTACTGGCAATGGATATATAACTTTCTAAATATACTAAAATCCTGACTTACGTAATTTGAAAGGATAGATTTTTGTTATAGAATTGGCATATCAATTAAAAAATTGTTTAGAGGAACTTAGAATCTATGAGATTCTTTTTTTTTTTTTTTCCTAGTATGAAATTTATTGTCAAACTGGTTTCCATACAACACCCAGTGCTCATCCCAACAGGTGCCCTCCTCAATACCCATCCCAGGAAAGAGTGATGTGGCAAGCCTCTGGAAATACTCCTTGAATCTTGAATCTTGAATCTTGATGTGTTCAGGGTTCCCCAAATGTATCAGGCGAGTAACCCTTTGAAAAAAGAAAGTAAATTTGCTCTGGTTCGTGTGAATCTGTGCTAGCTATTGGCTACATCATTTCTTCCAAAACATCTGTTTGGGAATCTCTTGGAGAGACATGATATCTATGCATTTTCTGCTTTTTGAAAATTGGAACTGTAAGCACACAGCTACAGCACTTTGTCTGTCCTCCAAGATTCCTCAGACGTGTGCCGGGACCCCTTAGGACCTCACTAAAGCATTCTCTTTTCCTGAGCAATACCACTCCATCCCTTGGGCAAGAAGATAAGAATTCAGAGCACCTGCCACTGCCCCCCCCCCCCCGCCCCACCGCCTATAGGCCCTGGACATCGTATGGACACTCCAGCAGGGTCTGCCTCTCCTGGCCCAGCACTTATCCTCCGACAGAAAGCAAACCTTTCTTTCAGCTACGCCCTTAATTTTACATCATTAACCCTGTCAGCAACCCCATGCTTCCCTCCTCCCTCTCACTCAGAATATGAAATTATAATTTTAGAACCCTCACTAATCCCCCTTAGGCCCCCTCTGCGACACATTCTGATGACTACCCCATGCTTTGATGGTCATCACTGGCTACGGGCAGCCTCTCATTCCATTCTGGAATCACTGATCCCTCCTTCTCACTTCTAGGCTCACAGGCAAGGACCCTGGGGGTTCCTTGGGCCTCTTTAACCCCCTTTCCTTACGGCCAGGAACAGATCAGGAATTAAGTAGTTCAGATCCCTGGATCTGTCCATCAGCTCGCGAGTTGTTAAGTTAGCCCGTTTGGAAGTACCATCAGTCCTCGTTACTTGTGGATTCCATATTTGCCAATTTGCCTACTTGCTAAAATTTATTTGTAACCTCAAAATCAATGTTCAGTGGTCCTTTCAAGGCCATTCATGGGCATGCCCGGGGCGGGGAGAAATTTGAGTGGCCGAACATGCACATTCCCAGCTGGTGTCAGACAAGGAGATGCTTTTCACGATCTCTTTCGTGCCACGATTTTCACATTTGTGTGCTTTTGCTGTTTAAAATGCCTAGATACTGACATGCTATCTAGGGTTCCTAAGGGCAAGAAGGCTGTGATGTGCCTCATGGAGAAAAATCCGAGTGTTAGAGAAGTGTCATTCAGGCACAAGTTATATATAGTCAGGATACCTACGGTACATTTTCATGATTGATAGAGTGCTGTTGCCATTAGTTCACCATTAATGAACCAACAATGCATATTAAGTAAGGTGTCTTTAGGCAGAAACGGATAATATAAGGTGTATGTATTGACTGATTGGAGAAAATGTTGTGGCCAGAGGCTTGTAGGAACCTAACCCTGTGTTTCCCTTGGGAATAACCGTCCGGTATTCCCTAATTCAGTGTTTGTGGGACTTTGTAGAACTTAACTACAGTGGATAATGAGAATCAGCGATGCTCGCTCTTTAAAGCAGGGTAGAGAGGTGCCCAAGGTAAAGGAATAGGTTGTGAGTGATGGGATTTCAGACCTGAGTAATTTATCTTGTTTGTCTGGTGGTGGGAGAGCTGGGGGCAAGAGAAGGGAGGATCAGGAGACCCTTCCTCCCCTGGTCGTCACCTGGCTTGGGTTTCACTGAGGGGATCTCTGTTTCCTTCGCCCCATCCGGGGATGACACCATCCCTGAAGCCCCCCAGACTGCTCAGCCCTGCGGTGACCATCAGCATCATCCTGTCATCAGGAGCCCAGGGGACGGCGAGACAGATCACACTGCCATCGCCCGAGGTTTGTCTTTATATCCCAGCAAGGAAATTGCCCTCATTAAGTCTCTGCTAAAGATAGATAAGAAAATGGGACAGGCAAACCCCCACCTGGCAGGCAGCCCTGTCAGATTCTAAGCGAAATGAGTCAGATAGGAATTATTTTTAGGCTCTGTCTCCTCCTCCCCCACGCCCACCCCCAAGCAGGCGCTCTTGGAAAGAACAGCTCATTTCTTGAAGCCAGATGTCCATGTCTGTGTCCAACTGACGTGAGAGCCCTGATAGGCCTAGAGAAGACCCCGGCCTTTGTACAAACCACAATGGCCAGGTCATCCTTTGGACACAGCAGCCACCTCGCTCGGCGTTCCTGGGAAGAACAGGCCGTGAGGGGGCCCCGGGAAGGCTGGCCCGCGACTCACCTAAGAGCGATGCTCCTTCCCAGGATGCCCTTGCTCGCTCCTCTTTCCCGGCACATGCCGCCCGCTCAGGATCTGCTCTATGCATCGTACTTCGTGGGAAAGAAAACAAGGCCCTGGGGCCCCTCTCCCAGGGAAGAACCAGCATGTCCCCTGGGCCAGGCACCCGCATCCGTGGGAGGGCCCTTTTGTGCATTTTGGCAGAGCTCCCGGGTGCCGGGCCCCCCGGCGGTGGGCATCTCCTAGTCTGTGCCCACTCTGGGAAGCTGAGCATTGCCCTTGTTTGCTGTCTTCCCCTTTTTCCAGCAAATAGGATTTGTGCAGACCCCATAGACCCTAGACAGCCAAGGAGAGTGACCTGGAGGTGAGGGATCTAACTGGAGTGGAAGTAGGGGCCCGTGTGCACCGGCCTGGAGGGCAGGAGGGTTGCTGAGAGAGAGCAATGCCATCGTCACCGGATCTGTGCCTGGGACAGAGGGTAGAGTGGGTACCCCAGGAGACAGCCTCCCGAGCTGGTTCAGTTACATCTCCTCAGTAGTCTCGGGCTCTGTTTCTGCAGTGTTGGGCATTTGGGACTTGGCTCACAGATGTTGACCCCTGGTCCTTCCCCAGCAACTCCAAGGACCCCCAAGTAACCGGGCCCCTGGCACGGAGTCCACAGGGCCTTGCCTGGGGGCGGGGGACATGGTGGGCGGTCCACCTGCACAGCCTCCCTTGGCTTCAAGACTAGCTCATCCCTCACCAGGCAGGGGATCTTAAGGAGATACGGACCCGCACCAAGCCTTCTCGTTCTTCTTGTTGTTGCAAGGACATTGATGCCTGCAGGAGTGCCATCAGATGACATCGATGGCAGGTATGCAAGAAGTTCCAGATGCCATAACCAGTGCCCCTTATATCTTCAACCCAACCCATGTGCCCTCTCCAGAAGGTTCCAGAAAGGCAGGCCCTATCTGCTCCGCCTGTGTACATCTTTCAGGACCAAATCTGGTGTGGGTTGGTACCCCGGGTACCCTGCATGCCTGGCTGAGTCCCCATACTCCCAGAGATGAGATACAGCCTGGGACCACCTTACTCGGAAGGCAGGCTGTGCCTCCCATTGGGTCTAGGGCCTTTGTGCCGGACCCACGGACAAGCCCAGCCCACCCTCTGTCCTCTGGAAGTCACTCAGCGGTTTAATAAGCACTTCTAGAATGCTCACCATGTTCGGGATACACTGAGCCCTTTACAGAATATCAGCTCATAGAGTCTTGCCACAACCTTAGAAAGGAGATACTGTTTTTATTTCCATTTTACAGATGCGGAAAGTAACTTGCAAACTTGCACAGAGAAGTGAAGTAACTTGCCCAAAGTCGCAGAGCTGGGAGGTTTAGCTGAGCCAGACTGCAAACCCAAGCAGTCTGGCTTCAGAGCCCATGTCCCCAACCGGTTCTGTGCAGAAGACTCCTGTCTGTCCCCTCCTTGGCATGCTCAATCTCCCTCTTTGGGCCCTTCACTGCCTTCTATACGCCACCCACCCCCCCACCCCCCAATTAACTCTTGTGCGGGGGTGAGGTGGACAGCATGGGGCTGCTGTTTTCAAATGGACTGAGTGGGGAGCTAGTGCATATTCCAAAGGAATGAGCGAATGGGCAGGTTTCAAACGAGACCTACCCGACAGAGTCCCTCACCTTCTGCCTCCTGCACCCCAGCACCCACTCCGTCATGCCTGTAGATCCCTTCCCCGGCTCAGATGATTCACGCATGGGCATATTTAGGAAGGCCCTGCAGTAGCCTGGAGCTTTCCCAGGTTGTGGGGGCCCCACCCAGTGAGAAACTGGAGGAGGGGTGGCGTGAGTTCTAGAATGGTGGGCAGCTCTCAGGGGAGGGCGGTCTGGCCGGGAGCACCTCCTCCCGTCCCCCCACCCCTGTCGCAGGGGGACGAGCCCAGAGCACGAGGGTGCCTCCCACTCCCCAGGGCTTCCCAGCAGGGACAGGGGCACAGGTTTTAAAAATACCAGGGAGCCTTCCTGCCTGATCAGCACTTACCCTGGGCTCCAGGGGTTATTTCTGAGTCTTCCCGGTAATTCAAGTTTAGCCATTTATTCCAATGCGTGTGTTGGGGGGGGGGGAAGCCAAGGTGGCCTCTATTATGGTTTGGAGTATCCTGGGGGGACCTCGGTGTCCAGAAGTGATGCAGGGTCTCAATTAGGCAAGCCGTCAGCAAACAGAATTAAAATAACTCAAGATAGGCCCTTGGGTCCTCGGGGGTGATGCCTGTGCTTAGTCCCCATGAGGGAAATGAAGACCGAGGTGTCCCCTGTCCCCCGCGTGCCCGGGGTCCTCTCTCAAGTGGCACCCGCAGGGATCTCAGCGCCCTTCCAAATGCAGAATGGACGGAGTGGCTGGTTCTTTCCCAGTAGACCTGGACAGACAGACAGACGGAGAAACGGACAGCCGAGCCCCAGGAGCAGACGGGCCCACAGCCATGGCACGCTGTGTGGGTCCAGCTGTAAATGGACACAAACTTACCAGCAGCTCACGGGGAGCCCCCAGCACATTAACACCTCAGCAGTGTGGGGCAGAATTATTGAATCTTCCCAACAACCCCCGGGAGGAACTAGTTTTTATTTCCCTTTTCAGAGCAGCGAAGTAACTGGACAGCACATAACCTTCCCAATAGACCTTTAGAACCCGCTACCCGTGCCAGCCATACCCGCCCTCTGCCCCTCCACTCCCTGAGACATGACCCCCTACCTGCCCTCCGCCCGCCCCACCTCCCTCCTGTCACACGGCCCCCGCTGTGCTCCCCGTCTGGTCTGCGTAGGACCCCTCCCGCCTGACTTCCGCCCTTGCCGGCTCCCTTCTATTCTACAGGTTCCACCTGCCCCACGCTCCAGCCTGCAAGCTCTTTTTAGGCCTCTCCAAACCTCTTCCCCGGCCTTCCCCATGGAGGAAGGCCTGGCACACACACCCAGAAAGCCTTGCTCGCCTCAGTCAAGTCCCCTGGCTCACCTGGAACAGGTGAGGCAGCTGAGAGATTCGGGGGCGGGCAGGAGGCCCCGGAACGTGCAGGACGCTGGCTCAGTTGTGAGCCCCCGCATCCTGAGCCACCCCTCCAGGTGAACAGATGAGCCCGGAACAACAGCGGCCACCCCAGGGCTGCGTTATCCACAGTTACACCCTCCCTCGGGAATCCAGCAGCCCTCAAGTTGTCTTCAGACTCTGTCTTTTCAGCCTATTTTAGGCTTTCTGTTTGCCGGGCCTGGCACTGAACTTCGCGGAACATGTATGCGGACCCAAAACAAAGATGAGGAGGGTTTTGAGGAAGAAAAAAATACGATGCGGGGCTGTGTGTGTGTTTGTTCCGTCTGGTGGCCCAGTGGCCATAGTAAACATGCTCCAGACTGGCTCAGTGCTTCAGGGAGCAGATGGCACAGGCTTGTCACCTTGAGTGGGAAACCTGGTGCCTTTGAACCGTGAGCTGCAGCCATGGGTCAGGGAGGCAGAGCGGGGATCAGGGTGGAGCAGGCAGAGGAAAGGATTCTGACTTCGCTCTGATGTTCTGGAAGGCTGGAGATGCTCGGTCAGGAGTAGGGTAGACAGGTGATCATCAGGATGTCTCCAGGCAGGGCCCACGAAAGCCAGCTCCCTCCGAAGGCCCCGCTATCCAGTTCCCGACCCTGTGCCCTCAGGCGAGGCTCAGGCACCTTTCCCCACTGAAGCTTTACTATATTTTTACTGTGGCTTTTCTTCTAACACAGTCGGGGGAAACTGTCTCTACCCCTTCGTCCACCCCACCTCCCACTATTCCCAAACAGCTCCCGTAGCCCGGATTTACTGCTTTTGCACCCCATCTTGTGAACCGGGGTATCAGGGGTCGATCTGGCCTTCACGGGTAAGAGGCCCGGTTGCCTTGCATTTTCTCTGAGTTAAGAGAATGATCTCGTGCTAAGTGTTTCCAGCACACTGAGAGACCAGTAAAGGGTGGGGAGGGAGGAAGGCAGGGAGGGTAGAAGGGTTGTTTTTTCTGAAGAGAGGATTTTGAGATGCTAAAAGCCTGAAACCATCCCCCTTTAGGCAAACGTCCCCTTTGTCTCTACCTCTATTTAACGAAAAATCGCATAACATGAGCCACTGCAGCCAACATGGGTGGGTGGCCCCCTGAGTGAGTGTGCAAAGTTCACCAGGCTTGGTTTGGGTCTCGTTGCGAGATGTGGAGCCTCAGAGGCATTGTTTCACCTCTCTGGGGCATGATTCTCATGTGCGACATGGGACATCTACCTTCTAAGGCTGTTTTGCAGTTCAAATGAGACAATGCCTCGAAAGCGGGTAAAATGTCAAGGGCTGTGCAAACATGAAGATTTCAGCCGTCTGTGTTGTGTTTGTAGCGCACGCACATCGGTGTGCATGGTTGTGTGTGTGTGACTGCTTTCGGGACTCCGCCGGTTACCATTTCCAATGGTAGTTTGCTGGAAATGCAGTGTGGCCTGGACGTTTCTATTGGTTATCCCTCGCTGTGTAACAAACTACTCCAACAAGCAGAGCTTAAACAACAAGCATCTCTTGTCTCACGCAGTCTCCAAGGGTCAGGAATCCAGGAGCAGCTTAATTGGGTGGTTCTGGCTCAGAGTGTCTCTTGAGATTGCAGTCAAGCTGTTGGCGGGGATGGTGATCATCTGAAAACCTGATTCAGACGGGATTGGAAGGTCCACGTCCAAGTTCACTGACGTGGCTGTTGGCAGGCCTTAGTTCCTCACTGGCTGTTGGCCGGAAGCTTCATTTCCTCGCAATGTGGGCCTCTCTGTAGGGTGCTCATGACAGAATGAGTGATCTGAGAGCGAGCGAGCGAGCGAGAGAGAGAAAGAAGCTGTCATGTCTTTTACAACCTAATCTCAAGAGTGACCTACCATCCCTTCTGGCTTATTCTGTTGGCCACACAGACTAACCCTGGTGCAGTGTGGGAAAGACTGTATGAGAGCGTGAATACCAGGGGATGAGGACCATAGGGTGGGGGTGCATTTTTATCTGTTTCTAGTTCCTTTCTGTGTCATCGCCTCCCCCCAGCCCCCACTTTAAATGACCTAGTAAAATCCACCAATGGCTTTGAATAGGTTGAGGTGTTTTGAGTTTTCTCTTTTCTGGTTCAACTTCAAATCGTTCAGCAATGCTTTCCTTATCTTCTCCTCTTTTCTTCCGTCCTCCCTGTCCATGGCTCCTCTGTGTGGTGAAATATGAGTGAGTATTTCCTACCTAGAGAGGGTATGAAGCCAAAGGATGCTGTTGTCTGAGCTGTGGAACATACCTGTCCTCCAGGGAGTCCAGCAGGTAGTTCCAGGAAAAGAGAACTTTCCAAGATACACACACACACACACACACACACGCTCACTCACTCACACACACACTCATACTCATCCATATACTGATTTTCCCTTAAACTCTGTCATCTCAATGATCATAAAAGGTTGGGCTTTCAGTGAAAGCATACTGAAACGCTTGAATCTGTTAGACACTGACAGGGAAGGCTTCCTCGGGTAGGAGAGAAAAGAATACAAATATGAACAACCCAGGTAGAGATGTCTTACACAGTGTTCCTCCTGACATCCCCCCAGCAGGCCTGAGAGACAGATAACACACACACACACACACACACACACACACAAGCATCCCCATCATGACAGTGATATAGGGACTCAGAGAGGCCACATGGTTTCCTCCAGACTTTGTGGAACCCAGTAGGAATATCCAGACTCCCTTCTACAGGTTTCTGTCACATTGGCCCCGCACAGGGAGACGCATGCTTCTTTTCTACCCTCTCCAGAGGAAAAGGTGATTCGGAGTTGTCTGCCTGTCTGGGAGGGTCGGCCAGATATTGGAGGGGTTCAGAATCGTGGCGGGAGGGAAGATATCCCTCAGAACCGGGAACGTTTAGGCGGGCGTGATGACAGGCTGTGAGGGAACAGTGGCGACAGGCGGAAGGGGACCCTCAGTCGTCTGCCCCTTCCAGTCCATGCAGGCGCTTTTACCCTCCGTTCGGAAGGCGTCATCAGAAGTACCTTGGGACGCTCTGGCTCCAGATAGAGTCATGGAATGAAGTGATAATATGCCCTTTTTGACCAGAGCTGTGCTGTCCAGTACAGTATCTACAGTTTAAGTCATTAGAATGAAGCAAATTAAAGTTTGTCCTTTGGTCACACTGGCCACTTGTCAGGTGCTCACTAGTTACACGCCGATGATGGTTACCACGTGGGACCGTGCAGATAGAGAATGTCTCCATCCTTGCAGAAAGTTCTGCTAGATAGTCCTCCTCTGCAGAAACCCTCCTGGGCCCCAGAGAGTCGGGCAGGGGGTGGCTGGAGGGGAAGAGAGACGGCTGGGGTAGAACAGTCTGAGGGTCTGGGCAGGGAGAAGTGGCCTAAAGAGCAGAAGGAAGAAACTGAGAAAGAGAAGGAGGTGCTCACTGAGCACACATGGCCCCCGGGGGTGAGGGGGTGCTCAGGAAGGGGTAACTCCTCTTTGAGCTGGGTCTGGTGACAAGGAACATTGCTGGGGTTCCAAAGCTTGCAAGGGCCACTGCCTCCAGATCTTTGCTCAGAAGCATGACTGGAGGCAGACAGATGCTAGCCCTGAGGAACGGCCTTCGGGCCCTCTCTGTGTACCAAAGGACCCCTGAGAGCCGAGAAGCTTCCCCCAAGCCCTGATAGGGACATCACCGTGGGGTGACCCAGGGAGCCCCAACCTTGGGTGACCCAGGGCACATACTGAAAGTAATGGAGAAGGGAGGGCTCGCCGTCCCCCTACCTGCCATTGGCTCCTTTGTCAACACTCCCTGCCCTCTATGCTTGAGTGGAACTCCGTTAACCCTCTCGTTCCTGGAGAACTTCATGCACAAACCACGTCTCCAACCAGGTCTTCCCCAGGATCAGCTCAGGGCACCAGACAAGGGCTTGGTTTCGTTTTGGTAGCCGAGGGAGTATCCAGATGGATGAAGTGTCTTCAGACGCGATCTTGTGTGGAAAATAAACACATAAACCAATAGAAGACCTCCTTAGTTTTGATCAGGTTGGGGCCAGAATCCCAGCTGTCCCACCCACCCGTGTCCCTTTGTCCCCGCAATTTTTTTCAAGTTTATTTTTTTATTTATTTGTTTTGAAAGAAAGTCTGAGTGGGGGAGGGGCAGAGAGAGAGAGGAGAGAGCAAGAATCCCAAGCAGGCTCTTCTCTGTCGGGGTGGAGCCCAATTCACCCAACGCGGGGCTTGAACTCACCAACCGTGAGATCATGACCTGAGCCGAAGTCAGACACTTAACCAACTGAGCTCACCCAGGCACCCCTGTCCCCGCTCCTGTAAAGTAGTTATGGAAGCCGCTCCTTAGGGTGTGCCCCCCCCCCCCCCCGCTCCCCGTGCTGGGCATCCCGTCTGGATCAGGGGTCAGCAAACTTACCCCATAAAGGACCAGATAGTAAAACAAACTGTATTCACAGAAACAGATGGTGGGGGATTTGGCCCAGAGGCCAGTGTTTGCAAATCCCTGATCTAGATTATCACAAATCCTCCAACAAACCCAAAGAGAAGAAAATTTGTTTCTGCTGTACAGCTGAGCAAGTGAAGTCACCATACTCAACTCTGTTCTCCATGTTTCCTGGGGCAAACCCAGGCCTGCCTGGCCAGAGTTCACATCCCCTGTCCTTCCTCCCTGCTGGGGATTAGTGCCTGCCCAGGGTCCCTCCCCAGGACAGAGATAGCAAGAAAGCCAGAAGAGAGGTCCAGGGGGTACCAGGCTGTCTTTCCCCATTTCCCAGCATGCACTAGTCCTTGAACACAGCGCTAGATGTGAGAGATGAACCTCTCAGGGCTAGTCTGCTGGCTGGATACTTGAGCTTGGTCTGATTAGCCTCACAAACCCTGTTGGCTCCTTGCCCCAGAGCAGGCAAAGGTCCCCACGGATGCATTTTGATGTGGAGGCTGCAGAAAACCTAGCCAAATGCTGTGGTGGGAGACCTCAGGACGCAGGGTACCTGAGAGTAGCCAGTGACACCTAATGGGTAGAACTTGGAAGGCTCTAGGAAAACTAGAAGTCGCAAGTCCCTGCTCCCTGAAGTTGTTAAGGCAGGAGCCAAAGAGGCAAAGGTGGAAGGGGAGGAAGGGCTGACAGTGTGGGGCAACACAGCCAGGACAGGTCTTGCCTCAGCGACGGGGCTGGCCAGCCCAGACCCACACCCGCCAAGGGGCAGCCACAGCCTCCAGCATCCCCCTGGGGAAGCCTGATGCACAGCCACCCCCTCCAGCGGGGCCCCTTCTCCTAAGCCCACGGCCTAGAGCTAACACAGCAGCCCAAAGTGTCTTCATGCTAAGAGGGGTCTCTTGATCTTGACCAGCCCTTTCTGGACTGGTCTTCTCATTTACTCTCTGGAGTTCCTTTGGATCACAGCAGTTCTTCTTCTGGAGACGAGCATGGCCCAGCCAGTCAACGCTGTCCCTTCCATGCCCTCCACACCACTCCAGCCATGCCGCTGAGGGACAGAGCTTCCCAGCACCCTGCCAGGGTCTCCGTCCAGACTGTAGGCAAGAGGAGGCACTCACGAATGTAACCAGCCGTGTGGGGGCATTAGTCCCCTCTGTGCCCTCAGCAGAGGCGTGGTGGGCTCTCCCTTGATGTTCGAGCTACACATTAATAATCCTAGTGTGAAAAAATGCTATTCTGAGAGGTGCTGGGGATTTGCCGCCTGGACTTCCTTCATTAGCATATGCCTTCTTTGGGTTAAAAATCCACATTTCCTGAGTTCCCTACAAGGTGTAGCTGCCCTCCTGGGAGAAGCAGATCCCCTCACCCAGCCTGAGTGGTTGAGGCAGGACCAGCTGGGCTCTTGGCCAGCCACTCTTCCCCCCGGGGGAGCCTGCTGAGCTCGGGGTCAGGAATCTTGCCCAAGCCCCAGGGAGCACCTGCAGTCGGGAGGGGTGACAGGGACGCGGGTGGCCTGGCAAGAATCTCTGGCTGCCGGAGAGGGAGCGCACCAGCTTTGGTGAAGGACTTCTAAGGCGGGTATTTAGAACGTGTGCCGGGGGATGAGCTGGTCCATCCCACCACAGAGCAATAGGAGTGTTGAGGAGGAAGAAGATTCTCTGAGTCTGCCCAAGGTTTTTCATTTTGCAAGAGCAGGAATGTGAAAGAAGTCTCCTTCAGGCCATGCCTGCAGGGACCCTGCTAAGCCAGCAGGCCGCCAGCCCACCTCAGATCGCCCTGAGTACCCCTCCAGCCCCTTCCCCTCAGAAATCACAGCTAGCCCATCCCTTCTGCACGTCTCTCAGGGCTGGGTCTCAGAGGTAAGCTTCTCCTCAGTAAAGGGCTACTCCCCACCCTGAGACTCCCCTGTGCATTAGCAGCGGTCTTAATTCTGATGGAAGTGGGTGGCCATCCACTAAACGGGATATCTGGGGATAGAGGGGCCATCTCCCCAAGGCAGGGTTAGCTCTCAGCAAGACCATTAGGGATGTTGGGTTCTTCAAATTCCACAGATGCTGCCCCACGAGCCCTGGCTCGTATCTAACAGGGGACAGGCCAGCCTAGAAGGGAGGGGCTCATAGCCAACAGGGGACAGGCCAGGCTGGAAGGGAGGCTTAAGGCCCCATCCCCTCTCCCCAAGGCCAGGAGTTGGGGGGGACCTTCAAGGCTGCTCCTTCTCCTGGCAAAGACTGCCCACGAAAATAGGTCAGGGCTGCCCCCACCCCCGCCTTGAGCATTGCTGTGGTCAAAGAGATGATGTCAGATTAGCTACATTAAAATGATTCCATACCCAGGATTCATTTACCTCCTGTTTATCATCAGGGCAGCATTTTAGGGGAGAGAAGAAAGTTTTCTTCCAGAGGCAAAAGTACTTTCCATTGTTGGCCTCACCCGCCTCGTGATCCCCAGATGGTGGGAGCAGTGCATGGCACCATTACCCTTACAGGGAGATGAGCAGGACCCAGAAAAGGGGACTTTGGTCCGGAAGAGAGGGTCTGCTAGGTGCCTCTTGCCGGCCTACGTCTGCACCAAGCATGCGAGTTTACAATCTAGTTGGAGACGGAAGATTGGGATAGGCTGAACAGGGGCGCCTGGCTGGCTGAGTCGGTAGAGCATGCAACTCTTGATCTTAGGGTCGTGAGTTCAAGCCCCACGTTGGGTGTAGAGATTACTTTAAAAAAAAAAAAAAAGATACGCTGAACAATTCACTTTGTAATGTGTTGTGTGTGCGCATCTATATGTCTACGCACGGGTGCATATATGGTGTGCCTATATGTGCAGGTACATGCGTATAAATGTGTGCATGGTGTTTGTGTGCATGCGTGTGTGGATATGCCCGTGTGTGTGTGTGTGTGTGTAATAGTGCGATATAGGACATAAGCCCTCGGACTTCAGAAAAAGGAAAGAGTTCTGGGGTTTACTGCAGGAGCCAAGAAGGCTTCCTGGAGGAAGCGGAATGTCATCGGTCCCTTCAGCGGGGCCGGGCAGAAGGGAGCGCATTCCTGGCAAGTGAGCAGAGGCAGAAGTCCTGATGGCCCCTGCCTGGGGTGGCATTCAGGGACGGGGGGGAGTCTGACTTGACTGCAGAGGACACCGTTGAAGTTGAGGGCAAGGCAGGGAGGTGGGCCCTCCGCGGAGAAGACCCAGCACACCAAGTTCCAGTTGCATCTGTGGTATGTTGCACATAGATGTCCAGGCAGCGAGTCCAGGAGAGGACGTCCCTGGAGGGGGACAGCAGGTGCCAAGGCACATGGTCGGAAGGCAGGAGGCATTTGGAGGGTGGTTCTGAGGACGAAGTTCATGGTGGAGAGAAGAAGGAGGTGAGATTGGGTGCTGGAGCAAGAGAGGTGTTGACAGGTGAGGAGAGGGCACCTAACAACAGATTCTCTATCTCCTGGTACCCAAGGTGCCCAGTTCCCCTCCTTTGAGGCTGAGGTCTGCAGAGTGCCAGCTGGCGATTAAGTTTCCCCATCAAGATAGGTTGTGCTGAAAACGTCTACCCAGGGGCGCTCAGGTCCACTTAGAGGGGGTAGGTGCTCCCGTTCCATGCGCTGTCCTCTCTAGGAGCTCCAGCCCATGTGTCTGGGGCCGGAACAGGATACACCTCATGCGTGCTCGTGGAGGGGAGAACAGACGGTCCCGGGGGGGAAGGCTGGGCTGCTTGTTCTCCTGTATGTCAGCGGAAGCGGAGGAGTTGGAAAGGGCACGCCAGGGTGGTCCGGTGGTTAGGATGGACTCATTCCTGGGAATGGTTGCCACGAAGCCTTTCCCCAGCTTCTCCAGAGCGGCAACTGTTCCTTCCCGGAGTGTTACGAAAACCTGCAGTTACCAAGCTGCCCCTGGGTGGGGGCGTTCAGACCTCCTCGTCTTTCTTCCGAGATACACTGAGTCAGGACCTGGTCAGTGCAGAAAGCGGATTCCTCCCCCATGTTCCTTTCCGCACAGCCCCGCGGGCTGTGGCTAATGAGCTGGGTGATTGTGGAGCTGACATCTGGGATCTGAAAGGTGAAGGGCATGGATGGATGCCCGTGCCTCTCCAGGCTCTGCAGGCAGCTGTCCGCCTGCTCTCGGCATGCTCCGGGGCCACCCGGCCGATCCCACGGCGTCCCCGGGGTTTGGGGCCCTCCCCGCCTGTAGCTGCAGTGAGCGGAAGCCAGAGCTGTGGACGGGAGGTGGGACAGGAGGTTAAGCTGGAGCCCGTTGGGCACAGCTTCGTGGGAAGCCCCACCCAGGCTGCCACTTTGGGACGGCTCATAGTTTTTGCTCTTTCTATTTCTTCCAGTGATTTTTTTTTTTCTTTTTGGCGTATTTCTTTCCTGGCCTCTTGCCTTTGCCTGTGTGAGTTGTGTTTGGGAGTGTGGGGAGAGAAGGAAAAACATAAAGGGTGGGTGGCTCCAGATCTGAAATTCTCTCCACGGAAGAAAGAATAAAAGCAATGCTTGTGCTGCAGAAGCTTTCTAGATCTGCACCACCATGGCCAGTGAGGCTTCCCTCCTAGGGAAGGCGGCACCGGCCCAGCCTCAGGTAGGAAGAGCGGACGAGCTTCCGGGTAGGCCTGCCGGCCGTGGGGGCTCGGCCTCTGTATTCCTGGGGGAGCATTCAGCCCTCTGCCATCCTGACCGGTTGCCCGGTCACCTGCTATTATTCCTCTCAGATTCTGACATCTGTGACCTCTCTGGAGCCATACTGCCCAGCTGGCTCTCCCTGCTGACCCCCTGCTTTGTAAGCGCACTCCTCCCTCCTGCTTGCAGCTCTGTCTCCGTGATCCAGCACGTGGCTCCAAGTCACCCACGTGCAGAAAAGCCAGTGATGGGGCCGAGGCAGTCACGTGACGAAACTCTTGTCTGCGCCTTCCCAGGAGATGGCTTTGCCAGGAGCAGGCTCAGGTCAGCCTCTGCCTATCCTCTGAGAGAACCGGGCCGTCCACTCCAAGACCCCTGGAGAATCTGTTGTTCCTCATTTTGCAGCAAGAGCAGGGCTCCCCAAGGTCAAACACTTGACGTTGGCAGAGCTGGACTATCACCCGGGACCCCAGCTCCTGCCCTCATACTTCTCCTAGCATATTACAACGTCCCGCTGTGCCTATTGTAAGAATCGGAGAGTTCTAGAAGCTCAAAACAGGAAGAGACCACAGAGTCTCTTGTGAACGACTACACGTGGAATCCTGGGGACTGTTTGCCCCTGCCCCAGAGCGGTGGTATTGCTAGAATTGAACCACCATGGTACAGACATTTCTGAAAGGCAATAAAAATGTGGGGGGGAAACGCCCTCCTGAAAACAAAAGGCAGAGAGAGATGAATGACCTTAAATAATAGGGAAAAAGTAGGGGAAAAAAGAAAGTGAAAAAAGTAAACGTAGTACGCTTGCATTTCTCCCTGAAAAGGCCTGAATATACAAGTGTGTATTCATATTCACTTATATCAAAGAGAGTGAATGGATGGACAAACCGTAAAACCAACAAAAGGAGTGTTTTCAGAGGCAAAAGGAGGAGAGAAGTAGAAGCTGGTTCCTTATTTTGCAGACTGGACTTGGAACTGAGTAAATAGTTTCCAGCATTATAAATAAAAATTAAACTGAAATAAAAACAAACCTTGCTGCTGAGCCCGAGAGAGTATGCATGCTGCCTGAGCCAGCATATCCGCCCAGCGCCTGGGGCAGCCGTGTCCGTGAGCTGCAGGCTCCCGGACCCTCCAGCCTCCTCGGCATCTTGGAGCGGGTGTCTAGTAAACTTCTCAAACTCAGCGTATCCACGAGTGAGCTTCTGCCCTCCCCCCAGTCTCCCTGTCTCCGGTGACACAGCTCCATCCTTGCAGCATTGGAGGCCACATACCTTGCAGACATCCCGGACTTCTCTCCTCCTCCTACCTACGCGTCACGCATTTGCAATTCCTGCCTGTCCTACCTTCATAACCAATCTAGAATTCACCCACCTCCTACCATCTCTGCTCCTGCCCCTCTGGCCCAGGGCATCATTGGCTCTCACCTGGATTATCCTTATAATCTCATTGGTCTCCCAAATTCTGCATTTTTAGGTGTCATTTCTTTGTTAAGAATCCTCCAGGAGATCCCCGTTTCACATAGAGTAAGGACCGGAATCCTTCAGTGGTCTACAAGGACCCAGATGACCTGGTTCCCCTGACCTCTGACTTCATCATCTACCACCCCCCTCACACTGCACACTCCAGCGACCCGTGACCCTCGGGGGGGCTTTGAGCATGGCAGCAAGGTCCTACCTCAGGGCCTTTGCATTTGCTGTCCCCACTGCCTGGATTGCTCCTCTCCCAGATATTTGCATGACCTCACCTCTTTGCCCAGTGGCACCATTTTGGTGAGCCCCGGCTTACCCACTCTATCTAAAGGTGCAACCTCTTGCATATAAGCTTCCATCACACCCCAGCACTCCCAGTCCTTCTCCCTGGCTTCATATTCTCCGTAGAACTTAACACCTTCTACTGCTCTGCATGATGCATTTCTTCCGTTTGTTATCTCTTTCTCCCCACCAGAAGATGAGCTCCACAAGAGCAGGGCTTGTCGTCAAATTGCTCCCAACCATATCCCCAGCGCCTGGCGTATAGTAGATCCTCAGTAAATACTGAGTAAGGAAGACAAGGAGGTAGCCAGCCTGCCCTAGGTTACTTACTCTGTCCCCTCGGGGCCTTTTAGCAGCTCCGTTAAAGTCCTGCCAGTTCTGGAGTACCTCCCCTCCTGTAGGTCTCCCTGCCGTGACCCAGAAATAAGTCTGTTGGACAAACCAAGAGAGACTAGCATCAGCGCCCAGATTTCAAGCGGAAAGAAATGCACTTTCCAGCATCCACTCTGGGCCCTTTGTTAGGAAGGCTCACGCCTGGATCACTGAGCAGCAGCTGGCGGACGGACAGTGGTGATGGACGTTAAGCCTCAGGCAAGACCCTAGGGGATGGGTCATGGTGGCCCGTGTGCCGAGCCCTCTTGGGACATGAAGTTCAGCTCAAGTCAAATCATCACAAACCGGGATCCTTGACGTGTCATTTAGGTGCTTCCTCTGCACGGCGCCGGGTCATTGGTGGGTCTTGAGTGTGTGGGGTGCTGGACGTACCTTCCTGACTCGACCTCTGGTGTCAGGTGAGGGCTGGGCACTCCCAGATGTTACCCACCCTGTGTCCTCTTTACTCGGGTCATACCAGTGTGGTAGGAAGAGCGCTGGGCTGGGGGTCAAGGCCTGGGTAGACCATCCGTTTCCCTAAGTCAGTGTAGGAGCTCGAGCAGGCCGCCTAATCTTTGGGGCTTCCTTTGATCCACTGGCCAAACAAAGGGAACTGAGTCACTGGTCTCTAACCAGGGGCAGGGAGCAGCTGTCCGGCTTTCCCTGGACGGTCCCAGTTTTAACACATATCCAAACGCTCTTGAAAACCCTCACTTTTAGGCAAACCTGGGTCACCTGGTCTCTAAGGCTCCTCCCATGTCTGGGCATGTGACCTTGAAATTCCTTGAATGTCATCACCAGGATAGTATTAATTACAACTCACCTTTCCCCAAACCAGTCAAATGGACATGATTCCTCCTGGCTTAGGAGCCTTTGAAATAGACCAGAGGGACTTGTGGGGAGAGTTAGTATAGGCCAAAAGGGGGTATTAAAGGAAGCTGAGGTGTCTGGAGGGACAGGTCTAACCCTGAACTGGGTGCCAAGTGAGCACGCTCACTCACTTTGGCCTGTGACACCTTCAGAAGGGGCAGATTTTGGCTTGATGGGCCTGGGGCCTGTAGGCATGGGCACCCTGCTGTGACCCTGGCTCACCCCTCTTCGCTCTTTGGCCTGTGGAATAACTTTTCTGTCCCTCCTCGGTCTCTTCATCTTTGAAGAGTCACAAAAGAATCACCACCACTCATGGGAGATGGGGTGCATCCCTGCTGTGGGTGTTGCACCCATACGGAATGGATGGCATTCCAAAATGGCGGCCTGGCAAAGAGCAGGCATTGGATTGGCCCCTGAAAGCTAAGAGGCCCATGGGGGTTGCTGCTCTATAAAGAGTTATGGTTCCAAAGTTCACAGATGCCTTTTGTTAATCCTTCTGTAAGGAACTGTGGGAGAGAGCCGTGATGATAATTGGAATATAAGCTCCCGCCTGCTCCCTCACCCGCCACCTCCTGTCCTGTCCCACATCTCAGATGTCTGCCCAGCCATCTCATGTGGCCCAGATTGCTTCCTGCTCATGTGCCACAAGTCCGACAGGCTTGCCCATTGTACTCAGTAAACTCCTAGAGAGCGTGTTCTGTTTTGAACGCTCTACGGTTATCAATGCACGTAGTACACCCGCCCTTTGAGGTGGGTACCCTCATATGCACATTTTACAAGTGAGGAAACGGAGACACAGAGAGGTGACGTAATTTACCCAGGCCACACAGCAAGACAGAGGCAGGGCCGGGGCTTGAATTCAGGCAGGCTGCTGGAGGGTCCTCCCTAGGACAGCTCCCCTTCGTCTCTTAGCTCAGCCTCTCATGACCTCCCTCACCTTCCAGTGATCCAGCCGCTCCCCGGCTTGGTCGCTGCGGCCCCGTCCCTGATCCCATTCTGACTATCCAGCTTCTACTATCCAGCTTCTAGGCTCAGACAAGCCTTGCTCCAGCCAGAGCCAAGCCTCCTGCTCTTCCCCTACCGTCAGCACGAGAGCCTCAAAAGCTGGCCCTGACCTAACTTTCCAGAATCTCTTCCCATCACGCCACCCCCACCGCCCGTGTGCCCTGTGTCACAAGCAGCCAGACCACCAGCCCGGGTCTGAGCATGCCCAGACCTTCCTGATCATCACCCTCATAGAAATCCCACCCTCGCTGCAAAGCGGCTCCTGAGACCCTTTCTGCAAAGAGGTCTGCTGAGGCTCCACCCTGCAGGGTCAAACTAGTTGTTCCTCTGTTTCCCCGTGGTACTTGTGGCAGGATGATGGGGAGCGAGAAGGGCTTTGTAGCCACCGGTCAGGGAGTTGTGGCTACCCAGGTCGTTGCCCTTGGCCTGCCTTGACTGTTCCTCTGTGTCCCCGGAGAACATAGAAGCTCTGGCTTCGGAAGGAGCGGGCCACACTCCCTACACCTCTCTCCCTCGGTGGTCAGCTCGTTGGGATCCGGAGGCCGCCAAGAACAGCCCATTAAAAAATTACTAACAGGTTGTGGAAATATTACAATGTTCGAGCTTAAAGAGTCTGTAGGAATCATTCTCTTGAGCCTCCTCTAGCCCCTCTGGCAGATCTGGAAAGAGAGCCTGGGCTCTGCCCCGCTTCCCACCCTCTCGCTGTGTGACCTAGGCAAGTGACTCAACCTTTCTAGGTCTGTTTTGTCAGCTGTAAAATGAGGACAGTACCGTTGCCCTCTACCCCCGTGGGGTTGTGGGATGGTTGAATACTGTTGGGTTGTGTTCTGAGAACAGTGCCTTAGGCCTAGAAAGTACCACTCGAGTATCATTCCTTGTCATGGTTGTTGTTGCTGCTGTTATTACTATTAGAAAAGAGAAAGGGGCCCAGAGAGGTATTTTTGTTAGCCCAGGGGCACACAGCTGGCAGCCCCAGAGCTGGAGTGCAACCTGGTGGAGCCCAACGGAACCCAGCGGCTGCTTTGCCCCCTCCCTTTCCTTTGTTATGCGTTTCCAGGAAGTGGGTTATCAGTGCATCTAAGGTGCCACCGGGAATGAGAATGTGACTCCCACCCAGGCCCACCCCACAGCTTTTTGGCCATAGGGCCTCCACCTGCCCCTCGACCACATCACGTCCCCTCCTGACCAAGGCCACGGATTAGAGGCCCTCCTTGGTTTTGCACCGGAAAAGAATGGCCTCACTGAGCTGTACTGAGAGGTTCTGTCCCTCTGTCCCCCTCCCCTCCTCCTCACCTGCCCTCAGGCCAAACTCACCCTTGAAGAGAACAGAGAGCCAGTGAATGCTGCTGGGACCAAAGCCCCCGAGGTCTGACGCCCAGGCCTCTGAAACAGCCTCCTAGTCCTCAATCTCAGAAACCATTTCCCACAGCCCCCCAGTGAGATCTTGACTTTTCCTGTAGTGATCCCGCCCTCCAGGAATGAACTGTGTACAAGGGCTCTAAACACGGAGATCCTTACCATCAACCTGGGGAGAGGTCCTAGGGACGGACGGCATTTGCCACAGGCCAGGTGACCGGGATAGATCCCCCGCTGGGGCGCATGTGAGACCAGTGGGGAGGAAGTTTCAGTGGGGCAGTGGATGGGTGTCAAGGATGAGGGAGACAGGCACCTTACAGCACAGGGCCCGGACCTCCCGTGGGTTTAAGGCTTTGAGACTTCCCCAGGGGCCAGCCAGAGAATCCAGACCCTTCTGAATACTCCACACAGGAACTGCAAACCTGAGGTCATGTGGAAGAGGCCAAGCTTGCCACGGAACCCTGTGGATGCAGAGGGGGCGTCTTCTGGGCTCAGACCTCCCAGCTTCACACCCAGTACCCGGAGTCCCAACTTGTCGCTGCTGCTGTTTCCTGAATGCAGCTACAGCAGCAGCGATGGGGGCTCCCTATCCAGCCCTGGGGCAGGCACGGGGCCAAGGGAAGCTTATTTAACCATCAGACCTTAGGCAGTACCCCTTATCATCATTCCCCCATTTTACAAATGGGAAACTAAGGCAAAAGCCAATAAGAGCCTTCCCCGGGGGAGGAGAGCTGGGACGGGACAGGGCCTGGTCTGAACACAGGCCTGGCGTCCAGAGTCCGGCTGCTGCCTCCATGCCAGGGGTATCTTTTCACCCAAACGGCAAAACTGCGCGGCGTGAGAGCCTGCCCGTGGGTGTGGAGTGAGTGCCCGGCTTACTGGAGGTGGGAGAAGCGTGCCCAAGACGCAGCCCCCACCAACCCATCATTCAGCAGCCCCGTGAGCCACTTTGGTGGCTTTGACCATTACGCAGCTCGAAATTATTTTTATTCTTAGCCAAATATTTAATTTTTACCCATAATGGACAGTTGGTTAAAGGCAGGAAGCATTAAAGAACACCGATATTAAAAGGCGGGCTCCTGAGGAACAAGCAAGTGGTAACAATTCTGCACATTTGCCTCGGGTGCTCTGCCCAGATCCGGAGTCCCGTCCATGTGGTCGGAGTCCCTGCGCGGCGGCTCCTGGAGCTGCAGAGACCCAGCTCGGCCAGCATCCGACTCTGTTCTTGGGGAGTCGAGACCGTCCATGCTCTCGCCCTTCTACCTGGGCAGAAGTGACTGCCAGTGAAAATTTCCTGAAACTTCTCGGGTCTCGCCATTTGGAGAAAAGCAAGACAATTACAAAAGCAAACTAGTTGGTTTGTATTTTAAAACAAACAAACATAAGATTCAAGAATTCCAAACAGCGGGCCATGAGATCAGTGTTTGCCTTTTGTTTCTTTTTCTGCCTTATATAGTCAAACGCTAGCCTACATGTTAATTTATATCTGCTGCCAAAGCACAATGTAATGGTAATAACGTCATTTTGAAACTTCTTTGTAGAAAACCATGCGTTTGCTTCCATAACTCATTTACAAAAATTGAAGAAGGGCGTCATTTGCTAAGTGGGAGAAGGTCAGATTTTGCCGTTATTCATGGATGTTATTAAAAATCAAATTAAACCTGAACCTTATAACTTGCTCAATAACATATCAATATAAAAACCATGTTTTAATTTTTTTTAATGTTTATTTATTTTTGAGAGAGAGACAGTATGAGCTGGGGAGGGGCAGAGAGAGAGGGAGACACAGAATCTGAAGCAGGCTCCAGGCTCTGAGCTGTCAGCGCAAAGCCCGACATGGGGCTCGAACCCACAAACTGTGAGATCGGGACGTGAGCTGAAGTCAGATTCCTAACCGACTGAGCCACTCAGGCGCCCCAAACCATATTGTACGTAAAATAACTTTTTTATCATATACCATGAGAAATGACAACATATGCTTTAAGCTCCTAAGGGTGTTTGCAAGATACTCGATCACCATGAGAGGAGCGCTCAAAGCTAAAATGCTGAGCAAGGCTGTGGCCAGCCCGCTAAACTGCCTCAGTTTCCACGGTGTAAAAATCAGAAGAATAAAAATACACCCTTTTTCCCTCATTGAGGGGCTGGGTCTCCTGGTGGGTGACATCCAGGCCTGCCTCGGGGATCAGAGTCTTGTTTTGGGAAGCTCGACCCTGCAAGTTTATCCAAAAGGGCAAATAGACTCGTTTATGATGGTTCATGGGGTCCACCCAGGCCCACGTCCCCCTAGGATGTCAGAGTTTGGCTGCCCTTCAAGACTGTGCTCGGACGCTTGACTTCCATTAAGGACTTCCTATGGTTCTCAAGGACACCAATGCACAGCGAGCTCTGTGTTCACCTCCAGTGGGGCCATCCCTCTGGTGAGACGTTTCTACCTGTGCTGGGTAGGCTTCTCTGTGGTCAATTTTTTTTGTTCCCTTCCGGGGTTTCTACACATGCAACTGACTTAAGAAAAATGCCACCTTGTATTTGCTGAGTGTGATGTTTGTTCTGGAATGTCCTCTCCACTTCTCCCCTTCTAACCAAATCCTACCCGTTTTTAAAACTTTTATTTTGACGAAATTTCACATTCGGAAAAGTTGCAAGCATCGCGCAAAGAATTTTCATATATTCTTCACTCAGACATTAGCGTTTTACCACATTTGCTTTATTTTCCTCTGCCTCGTCTACTTTTTTTTCTGACCTGCTTGAGAGAAAATTGCCAAAATGATGCCTTTTTATTGCTGAACGCTTCACAGTGTGTTTTTTTGTGAAGACATTCCTCTCCATGGCCACAGTACAATGATAAAAATCAGGAAACTAACACAGACTGGATGCTATTATCCACAGCCCTTACTTCTTTCTCAGCAGTGATCCTAGATCCTGGCTCATATTCAGTTGTCACGTCTCTTTAGTTTCTTTTAATCTGGGGACAGTTCCCAAGTCTTTGTATTTCATGACATTTACTTTTTTTTAAAAGAACGGCCGGTTATTTTTGTAGAAGGTTTCTCATTTGGGATTTCTCTGGTATTTCCTCAGGTTCCATGCACATGAGTGATGTTGTGTCCTCTCAGGGCATCGAATCAGGAGATTGGGGCCGTCCTGTTGTCCCATGACTCTCAGTGTTCACTTTGATTACTTGGTTAAAGGCAGTATCTGCCAAGTTGCTCCACTGTAAAGGCACAGAGTTTTCCCTTTGTAATTAAGAAGTAGCTTGTGGGGAGATACTTTGAGACTATGCCAATATTCTGTTTTTCCTCAAACTTTCACCCACTGGCCTCCAGTGATGATTATTGCCTGAAACAATTATTATTATGACGTTTGCCAAATGATTTCCTCATTCCATCATTCCTGCTCATTTTACTCGTTGTCTTTCTGCTGTTTGGGGACAGTCTCTGATTTTATTTTTTTTTTTTTAAATTTTTTTTTTCAACGTTTATTTATTTTTGGGACAGAGAGAGACAGAGCATGAACGGGGGAGGGGCAGAGAGAGAGGGAGACACAGAATCGGAAACAGGCTCCAGGCTCTGAGCCATCAGCCCAGAGCCTGACGCGGGGCTCAAACTCACAGACCGCGAGATCGTGACCTGGCTGAAGTCGGACGCCTAACCGACTGCGCCACCCAGGCGCCCCAAACTCACTACTCTAACCCTCAAGATCCCTGCATTTGGGAGGTAGGGAGAGTAAGTCCTTGTCAGCTGTCTGAAGGTCCCCGTTTATGTGCACCGAATGCTGCCGGGCAGGGTTTAATGTGAAGGCCATCAGCACCCTGCTTTGAGTTCCTTGTGCTCTGAAACATTCTAGCCCAAGAACCCATCTGCTGGGCAGCTGGGTCCCCGCACGGCTGGGCGGGGGTAGGGGTCAGTGATGTGTGTGAAGCTGTTGAGTGGCACTCCTTCTGCTCTAACGTCTGGCCATGGACTTGTCAGTTCCTCCAACCCTGGCTGAAAAATGGGGCCAGAGGGAGGCCCTACTCTAGCTAACTCCATTTCACATTCCCTCTCCTTCCAGGATGGAAAAACAGCCCTTCAGGGACGGAGCAGACCTGTCAGTAATGAATTGTGAGGGAGGAGGTTGTCCCGGGAGGCTGGCCGTTATGCGCGGCTGATGGAGTGAGGTGGGCAGGCAGCCGGTAGTGTTCCCCGGGGAGCCCAGAAGCTCAGGGGTGCTCTGTAGCCGTAAAGCCAAACCTGCTCGGGTACTGCCCTGGGCAGCTCTGCTTCCCATAATGGAACCGTCTTCCGTCACCTTCCCCCGCGCCTGCAGGGCTAGCCGAGAAGGCCTGCCGTACCTTCCCAGGGCTGGCTGAGGCAGAGGGAGAGCGGGCAAGGTTTATCATCCAGCCCTGAGATCATTACCTTCAGCTCCGCCTCTCTCCTGTTTTCCAGTCACGGGGTCCACTTGATTGATAAGACAACTGAGGGACAGAGAAGTTAGGCAACGTGTCTGAGACCACCTGGCTAGATGTGGGCCAAATCGGGGTATACCCGGTGTGTCCTGTTCCCAGGTTGTCACAGCATCATGCTGCCTCTCCAAGTGAGGACTGCTGGGATGACTGCTGAGACCCAGGAGGGCTTCCTGGAGGAGGTGCTAATTGCAGAAATGGCGGGTTCAGGAGAAGAGGTCTCCATAGCTGTTGGTCAACAATTGGATGCCTCTTGTGACAGGGAGCTCACTACATTCCCAGGCACCCCTCCCCCCCCCCCCCCTTTATTGTGAGGCAGCTCTCCCTGTGAGGAAGTTTCTTCATTATGGGCAGTCAGGCTGTGTCTCTGGGCTTCCTTCCCCATGGTTCAGAAGGGCTCGGCAGTTGGTCACACCAGGGATTTAAAAAGTCTTAGGAGACTTTCTCTTCCTCCTCCTTCCCGTGTCCTACCCGCTGCAGTTTGAGGGCTGTTCCACGGCCCTCGTGGAGATGGTGAGATGGCCATGAAATAGGGCTAGTTCCCAAATGTGCTCTGAAGTCAGCGTGTGGGGTAAGCGAGGCCATGTGGGACCAGCTGTGGTGGCCCGGCATTAGCCTGGGAGTGAAAGAAGTCACTGGAGGTGGCCCCCATGCCTGTGGGGACCCCTTGGGCAGTGCTTCTCTTAGGATGACAGTGTATTTCGTAGTGAAGAAATCCGTCCTGAGAAACCACGTCCGGATTGTAGCCCTTAGAGGCCAGATTGGGAGCAAAAGCCAGGAGCTGGATGTGCTGGGGGTTCCTCCTTGATTCTTAGCACTTGAAACAGCCTATTTCCTCCAAACCTCAGCTCTCCCACTTGAACTGTGGGTGTGCTGATGTTCATCACTCCTGAGCGTCTGATGGATTCATGCTACTTGGAAAACCCACAACATATTGTTGTTACAAGCAGACGCTAATAGAACACCACAGCTCCTTCAAACTCCCAGGAACCTCAAGAGATGGACAATCTGTTTGTCCCCATCTTAAGAAGGAAGAAGCTAAGGCCCAGAGAGGTTAAAGAACTTGCCCAGCGTTGCACGGCCGGAAGTACAGAGCCAGGATCTGAGCTCTGGGGGGCTGGCTCCTACGTCCACACTTGGAGCTCCGACAGTATGTTGCCTCTTGGAAAAGTCTGTGTCGAGCACCTTCTTATTCCGGGCAGCCAAGGGCTGTGGTGGAAGATATACAGTGCAAATTCATACCCGTCGCTGGGCCTCCTCGGCTCTTTAGGAAAAGCGAGCGAGAGTCTCAAGCCTCCAGAGAGGTGGCATCAGCCAGGCTTGGCTTCCCCACGTTGATTCACATGATCGGGTCAGTGTAGCCACAGGGAGTTAGGGCTGGAAAAGGGAACATCCCAGCTGACACTTAACCGGCTTCCGTGGCGGATGTCTGCCCGCCTCTGAGTGAGCACCCAGAATGGACACGTGGCACAGGGGATGCCCGGACTCGCCAGCAGGCTGCACTGAGGGTCCACGGGCGGACCTGAGAGACGGCAGGGGCTCGGCTGGGCAGGAGAGAAGAGCGGGGGCCACCTTCTGGAAACACTCTGCCCGGACAGCCGCATGCTCTTCCCATGACATCACACTGCCTAAGAACGTGTGAGGCCAGGGATTCTTGGAATGCCTGATTCACCCTGGAGCAAAAATAATACCTTGTATTTATAATGTGCCTTTGTTCCCCAGATGCTCTCTTGGCCTTGATTGTATTCTAATTTCTGACCAGCCTTGTGACCCCAGGCAGGAATGCAGGCAAGGTGGGGAACTCACCTAAGGGAACACCTCGAGTGGGATGCTGGTATTCCCATCCTACAGATGGGAATACTGAGATGTGAGGAGTCTGCCCGTGTGCCAAAGGTGACCGAGAGGTTGGCCACAAGCCCTGGATTACCAGGGTTGCTGGGAGGGGCACCTGAGAAATGCCTGGGCAGCTGAGCGAGACCCAGGGTCTGCCGCGTATACCCCAAAGAAGACCATTCATCCACGGCCTTCTGTGCTGCCCCAAGATGGAGGAAGGTGGCCAGAGCCCGCAGCTCCTGCTTCCCTCCCCCAGGGTTCGGCAGCGAAGCCAGAGGGCCACCCCGAAAACGCAACCTCCCAGCCACGGGAACTAGCAGACTGTGGGGAAAGGATTGTTCCCAGCACAGATGGAAACCCGAGGGCCACACGTGGCTTCTGTGGTTTTCCCCAGACACGGCGGAGCCAAGGCTGGAAGCCGGATTTCCAAACCTCGACTCGGGGCTCAGTCCAGAGCCCTCCCAGGCTTTCCCCTCTCACGGGCCTCAGCTTCCCTGTTCCTCGTGGCCTCCGGCTCAGCCTTTGGCCTTTGCTTCTGCATATCTAGCCCTGCTTCCGCCACACGCTGCCAGCCCGCAGTCCCTGCCCCCACTGGCTTTGGCCAAGGCCTGGGATCCTCTGGATTTGGATTTGGATTTCATTGGCTCAGCAGTGGTGCAGGCTGCCCCGGGCCCCTAGGACCCCGCAACGGGTCTCAAGTCCATGAGGCAGGAGAGCGTAGTGGTTGAGGGTACACATTCTGAGGTCAAACTACCTAAATTCAAACTCGGGCTCTGCCTCTTGCAAGCTGTGTGGCCTCAGACAAGTACTTACCTTCTCTGTGGCTCATGACCTCTCTGTAAAATGAGGCTGGCAAAAGTCCCTCCCTCTTAGGGTGAAGTGAAAGTCATGCCTGGCACAAGGTCAGTGCTTCATACATGTTAGCTTGTGTTTATTACTTTTACTCTATGTTCTCAATTATCTCAGTTCCTGTCCCGGCCTTCGGGGCTGCTCTGGGCAGGGCTCAGAAGGGCTGCACTGGGTTTAATGAATGTTCTGCCGGGGTCAGCTTGAAACTCTTAGCAGTTTTTGAACAAGAGGCCCACACTTTCATTCTGCACTTGGTCCCACAAATTATGAGGTCTGTCCTGCCTCTAGGACCAGAGTGTCAGGGACCCCTGTGCTACTCTGTGCTTCCTTTCCTTCATGACTCTTGTCCCTGGTTGTAGCCAGTTACCTTATTTCTGTAATTAACGGATTAGTGTCTGTCTCTCCAAATGGATCCTAAGTTGCATGAGGGCATAGCCCTGTGCCAGGGTCATCGCTGTGTCCCCAGGACCTGGTACATTGTGGGGCTCACTGGAGGCATGCATGAATCAATGCCCAGCATCCCTCCACCCCCGCCACCCCCATTTCCCAAGGGAGATTTGGAGAGGGTCTGCCCCATCCTAAGGAAGTGGTTGCTCTTAAGGCCATACAAGAAGAATGCACAAGGCCATTCAGTGGCGTGGATGAGGGTATCAGGCTGTAATCACATTAGGAGTCTGAAGAGGGGGCCTCTGGGGAGCTGAAGAAGGCTGTTTGGAGCCCAGATGGGATTAGGAAAGGCGTTGAGATACTCCTGAGGGACAGTTGAACAGCTTTGGTCAATCCACAGCCCCTGCTCCCCTCAGAATGTTCCAGGAGCTCTGTGGCCTTGGGCAAGCCCACTGACACCTCCGATTAACCTCCAGGCAGAGCGGAATCTCAGGACATGTTTAATTAATGAAGCAGTACATGAATCAGCCTTGCCTCTCCTCATTCGTTTGTACGTGCGCCCTGTTAACTGGAAAAGTCTTTCCTCTGCCTTCAGGGCACAGAGGTACCATTCAGATTAGCCCCTCTCCTTTCCACTCCAGAGCATTCCCTTGGCCAGGTAAACCTTTGGATTCCAAAGCTTTTCCATGCGTGCAGTGAAATACCAAACTTCTTACACGAACCTCGGCCTCAGCCGGCAGAGACCTCAGTCTTGGATTGTTTTCTACCCGGCCCTGAGCACAGGGAGAGCCCCACAGGCTGTTGGAGCAGGAGAGCCAAAAACTCTCCTGGCCGTCCAAGGCCATGGGGGTGTTCCTGAAGCGTGCGGGCACTCCCCTCCAGGGACTGTCCGGGGAGCCCAGTGTGGGGAGCAGGCCTGGTGCTCAGCGAGCCAGCCGGTAATGCACTGCTCTCATTGCCATGATGGGGATGGCGGCCTGGCAATTACAGGGACATCAGGTGGGGCGGTTCCCCGGCTATCCAGACAGCAAGAAGACCTCAGATGAGTAACCGTAACATCCGGCCGGCCATGTAGCGTTTCAGGCAGGACCTTAGAGTAGAGACACAGATCAGAGTTCCGGTACAGGCTTCGTCACTAACTAGCTGGACAGCACGAGGGCAAAAGGCAACCTCTCTGAACCTTGGCTTTCTCATCTGTGAAAGCATCGCGCTGTCACTCTGTAATCCTCACAGCCGCCCCTGAGGGTGGCGGCTGACACGGCTGGGAACGGACACAGAGCCACACAGCCGCGAGTGACCCAGCCAGGCTCTGTGCTGGCTGCAATCTCCCAGATATGCCCCCTGAGGAGGGTCCTGCAGAACAGACCAGGCAGATTTACATCATCTCATCCAGCCCCTTGGGCACGGTAGGTGCTCAGTTAATAGAGGCCACCGTGATGCTGGACCCTTTGCTAAGCCAGTGGCGTTTCCCTCCGTTGGCTCCCTGAAGAGGGAAGTAAGTTCCCCTACAGTTTTCCTTAGGAGGCATCCCAGTGTTTTGCAAAGGGGGGTGGGCGTGTGTGTGTGTGTGTGTGTGTGGCCATGACCTTGGTTTCCAGGCCCCACATGCCTGCACTAAGCCAAGCGGCCCCAGAGCTGCAGAGAACCCCTGTGCCTGCCCCTGTCAGGCTCACCTCTGCTCTCGTGTTGCCCCTGTGGCTGGGATGCGGAAGGTGGGACCCCGGACAGGGCGTGTGTAGGTGGGCAGGAATGGGGGCGCCTAAGCGAGTAATAAGCAGTCATCACTTTTCCTGAAGGCAAGAAATATGAGCCCATGCATAGTTTTAAAACCACTTGCCCTAGGAATTTTGCTCTCAGAAATTTTTAAGCAGACCTACAAATTATGTGGTAAAGTGTCCGACATGGAGAGAACCATAATAAGTCAGTGGCCCTCGGAATATCTAGTTGGGAACAATTATGAAATAAAAAATGAACAGAGAGACGTTTGTCTGCATTTGGACTGCTGCTAGAATCATTCTTTAAAACAAAATCTGAAGTCTTTCTCCCTACACCCACCTCCGAAAATGCAGCTGTGGTGTGGAGAACTTTTTTTATTTTTGTGTTTTTGTTTTTTTTTTTAATAAAAGAGCGCAGTCTTAAGAGTGAAACAAGACGTCTGATTTCAGAACCCCAAGAAGGAAGAATAAACTAAATGAGTGGTGGAAGAAGCATCCTGACAATTTCCATTCTCCAAAAAAAAAAAAAAAAAAAAAAAAAGGCATTATTTCCCTACCAGCAGGTGTTACCAGTAGCACAAATGGAATATTAATCTTCTCTCCTAAGCCATTCCTCTCCCCACTACCACGACCACCGGAGAAAACTTGCCCAGAGACGTTAGAACATAACAAGCAGAGAGGGAGGTGGATTTTTGCCCCTTTATTTCGCTTGCAGAACAAAAAAAAAAAATGCATGTCTCCTGTGTTTCCAAAACCTGGATCCACACGTCCGTGTATCCGGGACCAAATACTTCCCTGCCTGGCCCCTAGGAGCCAAAGGAGCTCATCCCCAGCCAGGCCAAACCTAAACCCACAGGTTTTGGGGTGAGCAGTGAGCTGGCCCCTACAGGAAGGTATCGACGAAACCCAGGGCCAACAAACACAGAAGAGAGAGGCGCTGGTTTGGGCCAGCTCAGCCAGCAACCGCTGACAAATATTTGTGAATGGCCAGAGCAGGGAAGCTTGGGTCTCCATTGTTGAGGACCGAGGCCCAGCCCCTAGTCTTTTCCAGTGGCGAGGGCTCTCTCAGCCCTTTCCCAGGCCAAGGACGTGGGCCTCGCGTGGCCATCGCCACAGCAGATACCAGTGATAACACGGCCCTTCTCTCCTTTGCTGGATCTTAGGGCAAAGGGGATGGACAGGAGGTAGGCAATGGGTGCTGGGCTAGCTGTCAGGCTGGGCACACTCCTGAGGGTGTGGGGAATTTCACCTCCCTGAGCCTCAGTTGGCTGATCTGTAAAATGGGAAGAGAACCTCTTGACCAGCCTGCACACAGACACTGGTCCCAGCAGTCAGTGGCCCCGAGAACTAATGGGAGCCTTGAACAGGAAGGAGGAAAAAAGAAACAAAAAACCTTCATGCCCATTGCCTCCAATGGCATCTGGCCTCTTTCTTGCCCTCCACACCCCCCCCAGGGGCCCCCCAGCCAATCTCCTTTGCCATCCAACCCCATATCAGCAGCCTTCTTTCTTTTGACTCCATTGGTCTTGCCTGCCCAGTAGGAGGGGCCCCTTACGGGTGGACTCCCAGGCCTCCCCTCCTGTCCACAGACAGCACTCTGTGTGCAAAGGAGCTGCTACCCAGGCAGAGCGAGTCTGAAAACACCCACTAAATGCCCAACAACCTGGATATTCTTGGTCACTGCTCTGCTGGCAGAGCTGGCTCCAAGGAGTGGCAAACTAAAATGACTTGGAATTCCAAGCCCCCCAAAATTTCCGGCAAGAACAGGAGAGTCTCAGCAAGACCTGGCTAATTTCTTTCTGAGCCCTTGACCACCAGCCATGTAAAAATTAGCTCCTTTCTCCTCCAGGTGGAGGATTTGATTTGATTTGTTTTGTTTTGATTTGATTTGATGTGTTTTGTTTTGTTTGGGGGCGGGGGGGGGGGGGGTTAAGGAGGATGTTGGGCAGAGAGAGGGAGATCCCTGATAATGGCAAGTAGGAAGCCAGACAGTTTCAAGACAGATGCTGGGAAGGATTTGGTCAACCATCCTTTGGGGGCATTCCTTGGGCCATAGCTGCAGGCACCACAATTTTTCTAAATAAGGATGGGAAAAGTCGTGAGAATCAAGCATTATCTGCCAGGGAATTTCCAAGGTTCTTCTCTGGGCTTAAAAATTACTCATACTCAGAGAACAAAGAGGGTAGAAGGAGAAAAGGTGAATTCTTTGAAAGTAATTGAAAAATAAAAGTAGGGGGGATTCACAAAATGTCACAGGCGTGTGGTTCCTTGAGGAGTTGGGAGGGCCGTGGAATTTCTCCCAGTGGCTCTCCCAGTGTAGGTCAGTCCGTGATTCTCAGGTGAGGGCCGCAGGCTTCTCAGCTGACTTGTGTCTCAGGCATCTGGATTTAGGTCTGGGCAGTCTGAAGGCCAATGGGTGATCCCTGGGCAGAACTGACTCAGTGACTCACTTTGCGGATGGGGCCCCACACTTCCCTGGGCACCTGTGCTCTCTACCCCTGCTCTGCTGTGAATGCAAACTGACAGTCTTCCAGGACTTAAGGCACTGGTCCATTGATGATTACTGTTTTTAGAATGAGTCCATTCTGGAGGGGGGGGTACCTGGGTGGCCCAGCCAGTTAAGCGGCAGACTTCGGCTCAGGTCATGATCCTGCAGTCCCGTCGGATGGAGCCCTGCACTGGGCTGTGTGCTGACAGTGCAAAGCCTGCTTGGGATTCTCTGTCTCCCCCCTCTCTCAGCCCCTCCTCCACTCACGCTTTCTCCCTCTCTCAAAATAAATAAATAAACTTTAAAAAAATTAAAATTAGGGGTGCCTGGGTGGCTCACATGGTTGAGCGTCCGACTTCGGCTCAGGTCATGATCTCACCATTCTTGGGTTCAAGCTCCGCATCGGGCTCTGTGCTGACAGCTCGGAGCCTGGAGCCTGCTTAGGATTCGGTATCTCCCTTCTCTCTGCCCCTCCCCTGCTTGCTCTCCGTCTCTCAAAAACGAATAAACATTTTAAAAAGTTTTTTAATTGAAATTAAAGAAAAGAAATGAAAAACTAAAACAAAACAAAAAAAAGAATGAGGCCATTGGGGAGTAAAACTAGATAGAGCCTTAGGTGTGCTGGTAGAGGTGAGGGGTGTTAGAGGAGAAGCCTTTTGCACGCACGTATCGCGACAGCACAGCTTTTTGTACCCAGTATGTACTTCAGACCCAGTGATGAAAAATACCAGGCAGGCCTCATGAGAAGGGCCCAGGGCACACCCGGTCAGCCGCCTCAGTTCAGTGTACCAGGCTTCTATAGATGTTTCTACAATGACTCTTAAATTATTAAAATAAATACAGACAACTAGAAACCCTGAACATCCTATCTAAAAATGGACATAAGAGGACTCCAGAAGGTGGAAAGCAGGCAGACTGGCTGGGCACCATGGCACTCGGGCCACGACACTGTGGTAACTTACCAGAGTTTTCTTCCTGGCCTCACAGATCCCAGACTTGGAGGTAAAGAAGTTGGCAACCCAGAAATGCCAGTAGGCCCAGGCAGACCGGAAAGCCCCAACAAAAGCCTGCCCTCTCTCGCTAAAGGACCAGGAAAGGGAGGGGCAACCTTACAAGACAGAAAACTCCTGGACAGTAATGCTCTACTCTAGGCAAACCTCCCAGGAAAAATGTGGGCTCCAGCCTGACCCACACAAGCAGAGGTCAGTGGGCCTGACCCACACAAGCACAGTCACCAAGCTGAGGAGGCGCCCAAATCCTCCACCAGGGTGGGGTCAGAGAGGCCGAGTGAGGAGTTAGGACTCGTCCCTGTGGGGCACTGAGCACCCCTTCCTCTGTGTCAGTGGGGGCCACATGGGGGCCTTGAATCCCACCCCCATCCACCAGGTACAAGGCTCCACGCCCCCCCTCCACCATGGTGTCTGTGGAGGCCACGTGGAGAGTACCAGTATGCACCCTTCCCCTCCCCGCCAGGGAGGCATCGGTGTGAGGGGCCCGAACTCCCAACCCCGCTCCGCAGTAAAGCGGGCCTCCCTTGGGGTGTCACAGAAGGCCCAGTAGGGAACCCGACCTGTACTCCCCACTCGGTAGTAACAGGGCACGGCAACCCTTTCCACTATTGGAAGCAAGGTCAGAGGAAGCCAGCTAAAACAGTTCTCCATGAGCCCAGAGGCTCATAACACAATACTGAAGATGTCCAGGTTTCAACCAGAAATCTCAGAAAGATCTCAACTGAGTAAAGAAAGACAATAAGACACCCATACCAAGATGACAGAAGTGTTAGAATTCTCTGACAAAAGATCTTAAAGCAGCCAGCAGGAAAATGCTTCAAAAGAACATGCTTGAAACAAATGAAAAATTACGTCTTGGCAAAGAAATAGAAGCTGTAACAAAGAACCAAATGAAACGTAATAGTTAAATTAAAAACTCAATGCGTGGGTTCAACAGCAGAATGGAGGGACAAGGGAAAGAACGAGTGTACTGGAAGATAGAATAAAAATGATCCATGGGGCGCCTGGGTGGCTCAATCGGTTAAGCATCCGACTTCAGCTCAGGTCACGATCTCACAGTTCGTGGGTTCGAGCCCTGCACCAGGCTCTATGCTGACAGCTCAGAGCCTGGAGCCTGCTTCCGATTCTGTGTCTCCCTCTCTCTCTCTCTCTCTCAAAAATAAATAAACATTTAAAAATTAAAAAAAACAAAGATCTAATCTGAGCCACACAGAGAAAATAGACCAAAAAAAAAGTAAACTGAGCTTCTGGGACCTGGGGGTCCATAACAGCAAATCTAACATACATGGTCTCAGACTCTGTAATGTAGAGCAGAGAAAAAAATGGGCCTGGAAAATTATCCACAGACGTAATAACTGAGAACAGTTTGTGTGTTGCTGGTGGGAGTGTAAAGTGATAACGATCTCTCTGGAAAATAGTTCAATAGTTCTCTCTCTCTCTCTTTTTTGTAATGTTTATTTATTTTTGACAGAGAGAGAGAGAGAGAGAGAGAGAGACACAGCTTGAGTGGGGGAGGGGCAGAGAGAGAGGGAGACACAGAATCTGAAGCAGGCTCCAGGCTCCGAGCTGTCAGCACAGAGCCCGACGCGCGGCTCAAACTCACAGACCTCAAAATCATGACCTGAGCCAAAGTCAGACACTTAACCGACTGAGCCACCCAGGCACCCCTCAGTAGTTCTCTTTTTAAACCAAGTAGCTACCATATGACCTAGTAATGGCACCCCCAGGCACTTATCCCAGAGAAATGAAAACTTAACAAGAATCTGTGCACAAATGCCCATAGAAGCTTTGTGCACTGTAGCCAATAACTAGAACCCACCCAGATGCCTTTTAGCAAGTACATGGTTAAACTCGCTAATACATCCGCACTGTGGAACACTACTCAGCAGTAAGAAGGAACAAACTATGGATACGTGCAACGCCCTGGATGAATCTCCAGGGAATGATGCTGAGTGAAAAAAGCCAATCCCACCGGGTTACATACTGTAACGTATGTAACATTACCACCAAGTGGAATTAACAAGGTGCAGCAATTTACATGTACTAGAGGCTCTTGTAACAGATTGTAAATTATTCCATTTATATAACATTTTTGAGATGACAAATTGTAGAAATGAAGACTAGATTACTTACTGCTAGGGGCTCAAGAGGAGGTGGTGGAAGGGAAGTAGGTGTGGCTATAAAAGGGCAACAGGAAGGCATCCTTGCAGTGATGGGAATGTTCTGTATCTTGACTGTATCAATGTCAAAATCCTGATTGTGATCTTGTACCAGAGTTCTGCAAGATGTTACCATGGGAGGAAACTGGGTAGAAGATGCAAAAGATCTCTCTGTATTATTTCTTACCAGTGCACGCGAATCTGTAATTATCTCACAGTAAAAAGTTTAGAAAAATAAATTCATGTTCTTTTAGAAAATACAAGTGAAAAAGAAAAATCCTCATCCCATCCCCCAGAGTTAACCACTGTTAGCATTTTGGTGTGTTTCCTTCCTGATTTTTCTGTGGGTTTTTTTTTTAAGTTTTTTAAAATGTATTTATTTTGAGAGAGGGAGAGTGTGCGAGAGGGAGAAAGAGAGTGCAGGGGTGGGACAGAGAGAGATGGAGAGAATCCCAAGCAGGCTCCGTGGTGCCAACTCAGAGCCCAATGCGGGGATTGACCCCATGCAGAACTGTGAGATCATGACCTGAGCCGAAATCAAGAGTTGGACACTTAACTGCCTGAGCCACCCAGGCGCCTTTCCTTCCAGATTTTTCTATGCATACAAATATTTGCCTTAAAAAGTAGCACCATGGGGCGCCTGGGTGGCGCAGTCGGTTAAGCGTCCGACTTCAGCCAGGTCACGATCTCGCGGTCCGTGAGTTCGAGCCCCACGTCGGGCTCTGAGCTGATGGCTCAGAGCCTGGACCCTGTTTCTGATTCTGTGTCTCCCTCTCTCTCTGCCCCTCCCCCGTTCATGCTCTGTCTCTCTCTGTCCCAAAAAAATAAATAAACATTAAAAAAAAAAAATTTAAAAAAGTAGCACCATGCTACACATAGGACAACACATGCTTTCTTCCATCAACCAGAGTGAAGTCTTAACACCAGGTTCTTAACATTCCACATTGTTTCTCACTGTTAAACACTGCCAGGATGCACAAATTGTGCCTACATCCCTGTGCAAGGCTTTTGAGTATTTCCTTTCGATAAATTGCCACCAAGTGGAATTAACAAGGTGCGGCAATTTACATGTACTAGAGGCTCTTGTAACAGACCGTCAAACTTCCCCCCCCCCGAAACACCCTAATTTCTACTTCTAACATGTGATGTGTTGTCTTTACCATTTGTGTGGAAACAAAACACTATACACCTGTCTCCCACTTAATAACTTTAATTCCTCTTGAAAACCCTGCCAGGAGGCAAGGCTTTTCAATGGAAAAAAAATTGTTTTCATTAATTTTAATGGAAAAATGATATGTTTAACCTCAGTCCAAGATGCCTCCAGATTTTCACGGGTACGAAATTGTCAAGTGAACATTGAAACTGAGTTTATATAAGTAATAATAGTTTCAAAGTAAATCAATGCCTTTTTTGGGTTCATAAAATTCAGTGCCATGAAGGTCCGCTGTCCCCACCAAAGGGACAGGTCGCAGTTCTCCAGCTGCACATCCCATAAAGTCAGGGCATGGAAAACACTGGGGGGTGAGCGCAAGAGTGCTTCCAGAGATGGATCAAAATGTTTGGGGTTCATCTCCTGTGCACACCTCAGATTTGTTCCATTGTCATGTTCTCTGGCTTAGAAAATAGTGTGTCCGGTAAATCGGTGAGTCAAATGTCGCTTGTGGGCTAGTCAGCTCGGGCCCCCGTGACAAAATACCACAGACGGGGCAGCTCAACAACAGAATCTTTTTTTCTGAGAGCCCTAGAATCTGGAAGTCCAAGACTGAGGGGTCTTCTTGGTTTGTTTCTTCTGGGGCCTCTCCTCTTGCAGATGTCTGTCTTGCTGTACCTTCACACGGTCTTTCTTCTGTGTCTACATCCCTGGTGTCTCTCTATGTGTCTAGATTTCCTCTTATTATAAGGACACCAGTCCCATTGGATTGAGGCCCACCCTAACAGCCTAACGGATTAACTCAATCCCCTCTTTAAAGGCCCGTATCTTTAAATACAGTCACATTCTTGGGTACTAGGGATTGAGTATTCAACATGTGAATTGAAGGGGTGGGGACACACCATTGAGTGCATAACAGTTTCTTATTGCATATTTTGTTTGTGGACTTGGGGGTGAAAATGTCAATGTACCCCCCCCCACACACACACACACACACACGCACACAAAGTTGTTGAACAAATGATGCAACTTCACAAGAGCCATGATGGTAAAAATTGATTCACAGGATAGCTGTCACCAGATACAGGTCTATGTATGTATCTTCTCCGGAACGTGCGTAGACTGCATTGGGAGGAGTCCCAAAATGGTAACAGGTGCATCAAGAGTACAAGCTGGGTGGCTGGGGTCAGAGTCAGGAGGATTCACGATCTGCTCTGATGCATCGTGTGACTTTGGCTCCCCACGCGTGTGCTGATGTGTATTCTAACAAGGGCAGAAAATACGACTCAAACTCAGGGACTGACTCGACCCCTCTGTAATCGCAGGCACCCCCCCCCCCGGTCTGTCTCGTGCTGTGCTGTGTCCACAGGCCCTGCCGCGGAGTCGGGCGCAGAGGAGGTGTCCAGTAAGGGGGCAGACAGAATGAATACATGAACAGCTCCGTGAACTGCTCGCCCAGTGTTTGGACACAGGGACCCTGAACAATCCTCCCAGTGACCTTCTCTGTCTTTCCTCTATCGGTTTGCAGACGGCAGCAGAGGCCTCCGGGAGGGAACAAGCCCCAACAGCATGGTGACCACCAGCCGGTCAGTGCCAAACACAACAGGGACCACCAGAAATCCTACCAGGGGGGCTCCGTGCCTCACCCCTCAGGGAGGCCCACTCATCACGGCTACAGCCAGAACCGGCGCTGGCACCACAGCAACATGAAGCACCCGCCAGGCGACAAGGGGGAGGCAGGCGCCCACCGCAATGCCAAAGAGACCGTGACCGTGGACAGCCCCAAACTTGAGGATGCCCTGGGGGACACCGGGCACGGCAGCCTCGAGCCCCCCCGCAGCCCTGATGCCCCAGCCTCAGTGGCTTCCGAGAGGCTGCCCCCACCGCAGCCGGGGGGTCCAGAGGCCGAGACAAAGCGTAAAGACAGTATTATTCCCGAGCGCATCGGGGAGCGGCCCAAAATTACCCTGCTCCAGTCTTCCAAAGACAGGCTGCGGCGAAGGCTGAAAGAAAAGGTACCGGTAAATGAATTTTCGTTGTTCTCTTGTACCAGGGAAGACATCGTGAGGTAGGCACTTTGGTAGGCGGGCTTGGGTTTGAGGCGGCCACCACTGCCTCGGGGACTGCTGGCCACCGGAGGACTGGCCCGTACGTGAACCCCCCTCCGGCACATCCCGGCTCCTCACCTTCTGGTCCCCCAAGAGGCCGAGGTGGGCATTGGGCACCAGCCCGCAGCCTGGGAGGGAAGGGGAGGAAGAAGCATGTACCTGAGGGGGATGGGAAGCGTGCAGGGAAGGCTTGGTTCTTCCCTCCAGCATTTTCTGGGGTCCAACACTGCCCTGACAGTGCTAAAGGGCATTTGGGAAAGACTGGGAGCTTGTACGATAAGGACGGATGCTTCCCCCCAAGGTAAGCGCCGGCCAGCTGTGGTCCCCGCCAGGGTCAAGAGCAGAGGTGAGTTGGGCAGAGTGCGAGCGGGTCTCAATTTTGCCATTCTCCTCCTTGATCCGCCAGCGGCCCAGGAGGTGTCTAAGGGACAAAACTGAAGGAGGCCCTCAACCCCAGCCTCACACGGGTGCCGCCTGTGCTCCGACACCAGCCCTGAGAGGAAGGGCCTTCGTAACTGTTGCCCCCACCCCCACCAGCCTCTCTTTCTTCACTGTATCCTGACCGTGGCCCCCAGAGCCTGGTTCGCCGATTCAAGGGGACGTGTCCCTGAGCCTCTAGCAAAGGCATAAGGCTATGTCAACGGCAGCATCGTGTCCACTGTGCTCACCCTGGCCCCCCTTCCCTGCCAGGGATGCAGGAAAGGTCACCTTGGAGAGGAACTGCTCCTGAGAGAGGCCGGCTGGCCCCCAGCCCTCCCCACAGAGTCCTCATTGTGAGGCTTCTGCGGAGCTCGAAGCTCTGGGCTTCTCTCTGGCCTCTCACTGCTGCTTTCTTTCCTCCCCCTTTTGCCTGAAAGGCCAAGCCCGGGTCCACACTCGGGCAGGACAAGGCAGGTCAGACCCCTTCCCCAGCCCATGCTTGAAGCTGCACCTGCGTCCTTCACAGCCCTGAGCTCCCGCCCCGCTGCCCCCGGTGGGGGAAGCAGCTGTGAGGTCCAGAGGGAGAGCCTCCCTCATTTCCTTCCTTCTCAGAGGTGGGAGCCTGGAGACCAGGCCGGTGGCATGTAGTGGCCAGCGTGGTGACAGTGCGTAGGGTCCTCCTAAAGACCCGCCGAGACACATTCCTCAAAGCCTGGCCACAGAGAGGGGATTACTCACTAAATTCCCTCCAGTCCTACTAAATGTAGCTGGTGCTTTAGGGCCCAGCAAACCACCTGCTGCTCCTCACTCTGCCTTTGACTGGCTGGGTGACCTGGGACAAGTCCCCTAACCTCTCCGAGCCCCAGTTGACTCATCTGTAAAATGAGAGCAATACCGCATACCTTGCAGACAGGCCATGGCATGCATAAAGACCTCCTGGGTGGTTCTTACTTTATATACTGCCCGGGGGCCCGGATGGTGGGGCAGTGGGGTGGATAAGGAAGGGATTAGAACGGGTAAGATAGGTCCATAGCACCCATACACGGGTTTCGAGCACTCCCCTTAGGTGAGGCCTCCCGGATTCCCAGAGCAGGAGGACATTGGCTAAGGCCATAAGTAGGGCTCAGGGGAAGCTCGACATCATCCAGGCACCGCATCTTCCCAGGAAGTAGACTGAGGCCCAGAGAGTGAAACCACTGCCCACAGCCATACAGCTAGAGGCAGAAAGCAGGTTCGAGAACTCTGGTCTGTGCCTCCCGGCCTAGAGCTCTCCTGGTTGGGAATAGGAGGGCAAGCGCGGGACCCCACTTTCTGTGCCTGACCCTGCCCTTCTTCCCTGATCTCCCATCCCAGTAGGTAGGGCAGTCACATTCTTGGCCACCCATCCATTGTATTTGAATGAATACTTTCGAGACTATCAGATCTGTCCAGGCCTGGTCTACGTGCAGTGAACCTTCTTAAAGGTGTAGAGTTAGCTGTCTGAAATTTCCTTCCTAGAAGTGCCCATCCATTTAGTGGCACACTGGAGGGCTCCCCGGGGTATAGCGTTTGTTACAGAAGGCCAGCACAGTCTCCACAGGACATAAAACCAGGGCCGTGTTTATCCAGATCTGGCAGCCTGGAAAGCAAGGTGGCCATTCCGTGGGCACCTTTTACCAATAGAGCAGACATTTTGAATACTTTCCTCCTTCCTTTGACCCAGTTTTTTGTTTTGTTACCTTATTTCATCTTTTACAAGCCCCATTGGGTCATTCCTAGCTTGAGACCTTCGATGGGCACGTACACAAACAGAACCAATATATGTGGGAATCCTGGGTAAGAGCTAGAACTTGCAAGAAAGATCAGCCCCTAAGAGCCAAGAAAAAGGTCGGCAGAGGGCCTTGGTGGTTGGGGGTCCTAGGTGGAGGTCAGCATTCCCAGAGGGACCGGACCTCAGGTTCATGAAGGTAGTGCTGGGTCCTTGCTGGGGGCAGCAGGCCTCCCTCCACTGGCCACCCCCAGTGGTATCCTCGGCTCCACTGAGGCACGACTCAGTTTGTCTCCCACGCCCCCAGGATGAAGTGGCCGTGGAGACCACCAACCCTCAGCAGAACAAGATGGACAAGTTGATTGAGATCCTCAACAGCATGCGGAACAACAGCAGTGACGTGGATGCCAAGCTCACCACCTTCATGGAGGAGGCCCAGAACTCGACCAACTCCGAGGAGATGCTGGGAGAGATCGTCCGGACCATCTACCAGAAGGCCGTGTCCGACCGCAGCTTCGCCTTTACGGCCGCAAAGCTCTGCGACAAGATGGCACTCTTCATGGTGGAGGGGACCAAGTTCCGGAGCCTGCTCCTCAACATGCTTCAGGTAACCGGACACCGACAGCTGAGCCTCCCCTCCCCCGCCCCGCCGCGCCCGCCAGTGGGTTATTACTAGAGAGAAGGCTGCAGATTCTGACCACAGTTGAACTTTTCCCAAGTTCCACCCTTGCCCGATTAATTATAGAAAATAAAAAGGCACTTGAGGGGCACGGGATGAGTGGCCGGATTTGCGTGTGTTTGTGAGTGATCCATGGTTACAATGGACCAATATAATTTTATAGGTGTTTCGTGTTTAACCAGCCTTTCCCTCTTTCTATTTCCACGATAAGAGAGCTGATCCTTGCTCTTCACCAGTGTCTGTGCTTTGATCTCTCCGCGTCCGAGCAGACGTGAACCGGGTGTAGACTTCACCTTTCCTCCTCCCGCCCCGGACCACCACCCCCAGGCCCTGGAGGTGGTGTGGCTGGAGCTGAGCAGAAGGTGCAAAGGCTTTGAGCAGGAGAGGTGTGATCTTCTTGCCGATACACTGGGCTTCCTGAAACCACTCTTAGGGCAGAAGGGAAGTGTGGCGACCTAAGACTATCTTGTTCCTCGGTGCCTTCCGGCTCAAAATCCCTCCTCCCCCCCTTTCGCTTCTTCCTCCTTGGGTTCCCCGCATCCAGTGCTGGTTTCGTGACCGTGAGCGTGTAGTGTCGGTATGGGTGTGGGTGCGCAGACTAAGGCCAGCGCCGTTCCACCCCATGAGCCAGGGGCCGATCCCTGCCCTTCTGTCACGGGGGCTAGCAGGTAAACTGGTGGCATCAGAGGAGAGGTAGCTGGTGGCCCGGCATGGCCACCATGGCTGGGGCCTCTTGGCTGGAGAAGAGTCTTCTGTAGTGTGACTTTGTACCTTAGGCTAGTTGAGATGTGAATTGAGTTTCCAGCCCAGGTGAGGTGAGACTAGAGCCTGGCGGTTCGGAAAGCAGGGGTGCAGAGCAGGCAGAGACCACCTGCGGGTCTGTCTGAACAAGGGCGACCGTGTGACAAGTCATCCAAACTACAACCGTCCTGAGAGTCGCGAGGGCTCTGTTTGTAATTACGCCCAGACACCAGGCGTAAACCAAGGCATATGGTCGCCTTGGTCTCAACCACCTGGTTCGAAGTCTAAGGTCTCCTCCTAAAAAACAGGGAGGAGGGGGCCCCCTCCCCCCCACATGCTGCCCACAGGGCTCCATCCCCGCCCTCCTCCCCTCTTCCTGGGGAGAGCCTGCTCACTGCAACCCGAGCCCTCGCTGGCCAGCCTGGCCTGCTTCTTTCCAGCTCCGGGCCCCGATCAGGTTCCCATTCCTGGATCGCCCACGCTCCCCTGGTGACGAATTCCCGCATTACCTGAGGGATTTGCACATCGGGCATGTTCCTCACGGGCCGGAATGTCCTGGGAGAGTGTGGAGGGTGACGGCCGGGAGCGGCCTGTCTGCCACGTCCTGCCAAGCATGGGGGAGTCAGGGCCGGGATCGGCCATTCGCCTTGGATTTAGATCTTTTTCCGAGAAGGGCCAGGATAGGACAAGACTTCTAGACAACGGCTGCCAGCTCCAAGTAACCCAGCCAGAACCAGTGGCGGACAGACATACAGGGCGTGCGGACGAGACGCACCCAGCTGGGAAGGGCAGCTGGCCGCAGGGGCCGCCCAGGATCCTGCCCGGGTCAGGCATTTCTTCCAATGACCTGTGGTTAGAGCAGCCTTGCCCACGGTGTCCGGCAGGGCATCAATCCTGGGAAATGCTCAACCACAGAAGGGGCTCCATGGCACGCCCGCCTCTCCGTCAGCCACAAAGTGGGCTGGCTCAGCACAGCAGGAGGGGAACCTGTTTGGCCGCACTGAACTCAACAGAGTCTCCTTTGCATCCCCCAGCTAATAACTTCTTCTGGGATTAGTATGCCGAGAGGCCTGGTTTGGCAAACACGAGCTCAGGGCAAGAACACTAACCTGAATGCTGGGAAACAGGGCTTTCCGACCTGATTCAGGGGTCATCAGCTGGAACTGGACCTCTGCGGCTCCCGCTGGGACGTGCGTGGCTTGGCTGCTTGACGCCCATCAGGGGACCTTACGGTTTTGCGCTGCCGGCGATGAGGCGGGGGCCTTGAGGAGGGGCACGAGGGGCCCCACGCAAGCCTCCTCCTCCCTCACTTTCCCTGGGCCCTTCCACTGCAGGAAACAGTCCCAGGTGCCCCTAGTCCTCAGAAACCTGCCCACCCCCTAGTGTGCCTCAAGGACAGGTACGTCATGTGCTTTGGGAGACGGCCCTCCTGATGCCATCTTGTCCCTGGAGCAGAGGAGGGCTCTCAGCCCCACATCTGCCACTTGCCTGGGTAGGGCACTTGTGGATTAGGTATTTAGAAACCTAAATATCCCCCGTTGGCCCCCACTCACCCCGTCTTCACCACCCGCAGCCCCAGCTTTTGCGTAAGCTAAGGAGAGAACCCCTCGAAGGGCTTGAGCCAGACGCTCACTTTCAAGGCCCTTCAGGCTCCCATGGAGGGCAGACTGGATGTGCGCGTGTGCGGCTGCCCCGAGCTCCTGACGGATCAACTCCCTGACTGCGAGGCCCAGAGGAAACCACCCCCCATGGGTCTGATTGGGCCTCCTCGGGCCCTGCTGCTTCTCCCAGCCGCTGAGGAGGGGACAGATTGAAGTCAGCTTTCCAGGCAGCATGATTGATTCATGGCCATTCATCACCCCAGACTCACAAGGTACAAGAAAAGAGGGAAGTAGGCATGGGTCATCAAGCCCCACTTTCCTTCTTAAGGCCCACAGGGGTGTCTTTTTTTACTTGCCTTCATTTTCTGGCAAACCTGATTTGTATCCCCTGGCAGACAGCCCCAGCCCGGCCCCCAGAGCTCTCCCCTTCCCTCTCTCCCTCTGTGGTTCACTCTCCACTCCATCCTCTTACAGCTCACCGGGTCTCCAGCCAGCCGCCTTCCGTGGCCTCTGAGATGCCCCACCCCGTCCCCCGCTGTGGTCAGTTAGGCGGCTTCCTCCACGTCAGAGGCCCGGCTTAGTGATGCTGGGCGCAATGTGCCAAGGGTGTGAAGCACCCTGTGAACTCAGCTCTCGGCACTGGCTTTGGGTGTGCTCCTTTTTGCTGCCCCAGGTTTCAGCAGCGGGAGCTGGCGGCATAGGGGGAGGGGCGGGCTCTGACGTAGAGGGTGCTGTGGCAGAGGTGGGAGAGCTGCCCCCCAAGCTGGGGTGCAGACCCCATGGAGCGTAACTGGGGCCAGGCGGAGGTCAAAGGACCTTTCACCCTTCCCAGCCAGACTCAGCATCGTCAGCTCCAGGAACCCAGAACACTGCCCTCATGAGCCATGATGATGCCAGGGACCCTAGGGTTTCAGTAGACCCCCTGTCACCAGTCTCACAGCCCAGAAATGGTCCCCAATTTTTACATCAAAACCGAGTCTTTTTGCCTTAAACGTGGTCCTTTGCCTAGCGTTCTTGTAAACAAAATTCTACTTATTATAATAACAGACATTTCTTAAATGCATCAGATCAGTGCCTCTCATCAGAGCAGCGCTTCTCAAACTTGAACGTGCTTTTGAATCACACGGGATTTCATTTAAATGCAGATTCTGGTTTGGAAGCTCTGAGTGCAGCCCGAGAGTTTGCAGGTCCAACACGTTCCTGGGTGCTGGTGGCCCAGAGACCTCACACTCTGAGTAGCAAGGCATTGTATCAGATGACTGATGGTTTGTCGGTGATGGCTCAGTGTCACAAATAGGCCAACTGAGGCACAGTCTTTTATTGGTGTGATCATGCAATGTGGGAATCTGGCCTGGCAATGGTGAGTTTCAGCCATCAGGTTTTCGTTAGGCCAGTGGTTCTCGGCCTAGCTGCCCGTGAGAATCGTATGGAGAGGAGCTTGTAAGATACACTGTTGCAGGCGTCCTACCCCAGACCAGGCGAATTCCATTCTCCAGGGACAGGCTGGCCTTCCTTTTGAAAGAACTCCCCCGTGATTCTGCTGTGTAGCTGGCCGAGCACCGCTGTCAGGAAGACACTTCAGAGATGCCCTGACTGTGCCACTGTTGTCACTTACGAACCAGCTGGCCCTGCCTGTCATCCCGTGAGCCAGTCGAGAAATTTGTACCAGGTACTGGACTCTTTGCTGAGTAATGTGGAAAGACGCGGAGCTCGAGCTGGTGGGAGAACACCAAAGCAGGAGACGGGGCAGCTGAGACAGTCCCTTCACCTTGCCTGGCCTCGGGTTCCCCTCCGGGCAGTGAGGAAGCTGTTCTGGATCATCCCGGGGGCCCTTTCTTATACTCCTCTCCCCCATTCTGGGGTTCCTCCTGGAGCACCTCCACACTAACCAAGTCATCCCGGTGGGAGCCCAGAGCTGCCTCTCCTCGCCACTGGCCCTACTTCTCTCTGTCCTCAGATTGTCTCCCCACGTCCTTTTTCTTTTTCTTGGCCTCCGACGTTTGTCAGGGCAGTGATCGTATGTTCCAGGAGAAGGACCTCACTCTCAGCCCACGTTGTCGGGAGTGGGCCAGAGGCCAGGCCACCCAGTAAAGCTGGGAAGTCGATTTGTTTCATTGCCCAGCCCGCCTCACTCCCCCTCTCCCACCCAGCCCCTGACTTCGTGTTTGTGGGGTTCCACACCCACTAGAGTGTGTGCGCGGATGCTTTCTGACTTCCGGGAGAATATGGGTTGCCCAGGACCCCTAGGTTATGGAAGTCACCAAAACTCGCCTTGATCGTCACCAGGGAATAGTGGAATGATAATAGGGCGGAGGGGTGGCGGGGGAGGCTCCAGCTTCACCCAGGGAAGAATGAGCATGCCTCTTTTATGGGACCTTTGGAATGAGAGGAATTGGAGGCCTGAGCCCCCTCCACCCGGCACTGCCCTGTCACCACCCCAAGCCTTCCACTTGGGCTCAGGGAGTGCTCCTTCTCTGAGATATGCCTGGGTAGTACAAGTTCAAGCCCTCCTCTGTTGAAATGTGTGTGCCCTGTTTAGCCAAGAGGTGTCTGCATCTGAGCTATGCAGAGCGAAGTATTATTAGAGCAGGCATCAGTGTGTCTGTAATTGACCCCAGCTCTCCCTAGCAACCGTTGCCAACAACACATCTAACAGAAGGATGCGATACCTTTTTTGAAAAAAAAAAAAAAAAAAAAACAACTCATCCCAACTCAAGTCGTAAACACAGCGGGGCTGTTGTGAAAAAATGCCAACTTGGAATCTGGCATCTGACCAGATTTCAAAATAAATTGCTCTCCACCAGCACCTTCTATAAGATTGTCTTTTAAAAAGCTGGCCTCAAGCTAGAGAGCAGATAAACCCTTGTGTTTCAGGCGAGGTCACCAGTAAGCACTGTGTTGGGAGCTTTTGAAACATGGAAACGCCACTGAGTGGTGCCTGGGGGCTGCACAGGGCTTCTGCGGGGTCTCTGGGAGTGACTTCAACTGTGGGTTTAGGCCCAGAAGATACACTCAGGACTCCCTGGTCTGGCTGCTCTATGAGTAAGTCAGAACATAATATGCGTCTTCAGGGTTTGAGTGACACATACACCCTATTCCTGCCCCATTTCTCTCAAACTCTGCCCCCTGTCTTGGTCCCACAGTTGCTGGCTTGGGGCCAGCACTGGCACTGGGCCATCCCTCTAACTCCACTCATCAGGGAGAACCTCCTTCTCTCCTGGTTATCTCAAGGTTTTGGGAAAATGAAACTTGTTCCTCTCCACTTGGAGCCTCGAGTTCCTAACTCCCATCTTTTACAGGGGGGAAGGAGGAGAGGAGCTAACACTGATTCTTGGGGTTGTAACCGGTTCTAAATGTAAGCTGCTCAAGAGCAGAAGTCCTGGCTGAGTTAGCATTGGTCCCCAGCTCCTGGCCTCATGACTTGGACGTAGTAGGTGCTCGGGAAATGCTCGTAGGGGAAAGACGGAACCCTCAGTATTAGGCCCCAGTGCTCTCTGGTGTATGATGAGCTTCTCCACTCCTGAGCACCTTGTGAGTGAATGCCAAGACTCTCTCCGAGCCGGGTTCCGGGGCAGGAATCTTTCCCCATGTTCACAGATGAGAAAAGTGTCTCAGGAAAGCTACGAGCTTTACCCAAAGTCATAGGGCTGAATGAGAGCCACCAGCCCGCCACCCTGGCTCCCATGCCACTGCCCAGATAAGGTGTAAGGGCCAGAAAGTTGGGAAAATCACGAATCTGTCTCATGAAGCTATCCGTGGGGATTCCAAAATCCACCCTTCTGGAATAATCCCACTGCCTTTCCAGCAAGCAGTCTCTGAGTCTGAGCTTTCTGGGCCACTGGAGGGCTGGGGGTGTCTGAGGAAACACCTTTACATCGCCATTTGCTTTATCCAGATGAACCACACAGCTGCTATTCCTGAGGTGAGGCCCGGTTCTCCCCCTTGAACCCTCTCTCTCCGCTTAGACCTCCCTTACTTCTGCATGCCCACCGCTGAGCCGACGTGCACTCCAGGCATGTAAACTAATTTTACTGTTGGCCCAAGCCAGGCATACCCAGGGATAGAAGCACATTGTTCTGTGCATTCCAGAGCTTGAGCAAAGCCCTGGGCTGTACCCACCCCGAGTTCCCCTCCACTGGTTGCTAGAAATCAAGAGGGGATAAAGCAAAGGGCTCACAGGCAAACGCAGGCAGCTTTCCCTGTGGGCAGATTGTGGATGGTGTTTGCACAGACCCACAAAAAGGTCTTTTTCTCTTAAAAAAAAAAAAAAAAAAAAATGTCGCCCCACCTGCTGGCTGGTGTCAGCACCCTGAGTCATTCTGCCCATGCTGGAGTCCTTGCCCTGTGAGGGCCATGCAGAGTTGGCACACGCATTCCCCCCAAACGGTGGGCACCAGGCAAGCCTGCCTCGCGTGTCACGGGAGACCCCAGGACCCTGACCTTCTGCAAAGGAGGCTGCAGCAGGCACAGCTACCCCACCAGGGAGAGCCGGTGCTTGGCTGATACCAAAGCTCCAGTCCACCCTACCGGAACCAGAGACAGCTACTTGTTGCCCACACTTGCTCTGGAATGAGCAGATCGTCCCTTCTTTCTGGCAACCCTCATTTCCTCCTCTCAACAAACACGCAATGAAGCCTTTGCTGGCTACCTTCCACAGTGGCAGAGCCCGTATATGGGTCATCTCTGCTAACCTGCCCACCCCTCTGGTCCTCTTCTCCCACTTGGTGCAGATGAGGGTAGCGTCCAAAGCCTGAGTGTCTTTTTCGAGGCTCCAGCTGCCTCTGACTGTTCAACGTGGTGCGGGGTGGAGGGGAAGCAGGAGGTGGCTTCCAAAAGTGCTGAATCTAAGGCCCCGTCTAAAACTTTGGAATACTGAGTGCGACAGAAGCCACCTGTAATTTTGACAGGAAAAAAAAAAAAAAAAAAAGCAGTTTGAATTTTGAATTGGAACATAAGCAGAGAGAAGAAAGTGATCATTGACCCTCAGTAAGTCCCAGAAGGAGCCCAGAACAGCGGCTTGCTCATTACGGTTTTCTTGTTGGAGGCTGTGTCCCCTGGTGCCTTGGGAGCAAAGACTGTGTCCTTGTCATCCTTGTGTCCCAACCCCCCCCCCCCCCCACTACCGTGCCGTCCCATAGCAGGTACTCAGCAAGCATCAGATGGTTGGTTCAGGAGTTCAGCCTAGCGGGGACAAAGGAACATTGGTGGCAACAGAAGGGACTAGTTCAGTGTCCTGCTCCCACCCATCTCTGGGCCAGGGGAACTTTACCCGAGTCAGGGATTATTTCACCATCACCTGTGTTTCTTGCCAGGCCGTGTCCTCCTCCCTGCACAGCCTCACCCCCACCCCCGGCTCCATTTTCCCTGCTAAATCCCCTCATAGAACTTGGCTGGGCGCTTCCCCGTCTGAGGCTGCCATGCCGAGGCAGGCCCTGCCGATAAGTGGGTTATCGGAGAAGGCCAGCTCGGGTGTCCTGGGCCCCAGAGGGTCACCCCTGGCTGGCTGGCGGCTCACCCCCAGCACCTCCTCCTTCCCCCTTCCCAGAGCCAGGCCAGCAGGAGACAGCAGATCCTCCCTGCAGCTCAGCGAGCGCCCGGCCCCCAGCCGCCGCTGGGAATCTGAGCTATGCTAAGCCGCTCCAGATCACGGCATCGCTGCCCTGCCCAGGCACGGCCGGCCCAGACAGGGCGCCTCTACCTGCCGTGGCCGCCTCTGGAAAGCTGGCACTGCCTGGGCCGATGGAAAAAAATCTCCCTGCAGGTTATGTAACTGCTCACCACCCTGTCCCTGGCTCCCCAGGGAGGCTCCCCAGCCACCACCAAGGAAGAGGGGCCCTCCCCAAGGCAGGGAGGGGATGGCGGCCGAAGGTCATTCTTTCAAAGAGAAGTAAATAGTCTTGAGGGATTGTCTAAGCTCCTCCTCAAGGAGTCCCCAGGACTGCTGTTCCCTATGGCTTGCAGAGCTCAAAGGCCCACCCCAGCCTCATGGCCTAGCAGGGCGAGGAAGGCTTGCCAAGGGAGCTGGGCTCCGCAGGAGGGGCTGAGAAGCAGAGAGGGAAGGAGGGTTTTATGGTTGGCTTGTTTGGTTTGGACTGGTTGGTTGTTTTTGTTTTTTTGTTTTTTTTTTTCATTTGGCCTTGTTTTCTTGTGATAAAGTATATGCAACATAAAATGTACCATTTGGGCCATGTTTTAAGTGCACAACTGTGTGGCACCAAGCACAGCCAGAAGGTTGCACAGCCACTCCCACCATCCACCCACAGAACCTCTCATCGTCCCAAACAGAAGCCCTGTGGCCGCCAGGCAGTAACCCCCCGGCCCCCCAGCCCCCTCACCTTCTATCAACATGGCTCTCGTGCTCTTACACATATCCCACAGAAGTGGGATCATAAAATAGCCGTCCTTCTGTGTCTGGCTTATTACACTTAGCAAAACGGTTTCGAGGTTCATCTATGCAGGAGCATGTGTCAGAACTTCCTTCCTTGTCCCAGGCGAATAATATTCCATGGGTGTGGTTACACCACGTTCTGTTTATCCGTTTAGCTGTTTATCGATGGGCACTGGGGTTGTTTCCTCTTCTGGCTTTCGTGAGTAGCACCATCATGAATGTGTACGTACAAGTATCTGTTTGGCCCCGTCTTTCAATCTTTTGGAAAATATACCTAGAAGTAGAATTGCTGAATCACGTGGAAATGCTACTTTTAACTTTTTAGGAACTGCCAAACTGTTTTCTGGGAGGTTCGTTTTTGATGGGGGAAATATAATGAGTGAAGACCAATGGTGCAGGTGAGGTGCAGAAATGGTGCAGGTGAGGGACAGTGGGGAGACTGGCCTGCAGTCAAGGTGTAAGTGGAGAGCTGGAAGAAGTCCATAAGGTGGAACAAAAGGGTTTGGACTTTATGAAGTCGGACCAGGGAGCCCTTGTTGGTTCTTGAGGTGTAGCATGCCCAGGTTATCTAAAAATCACAGAACAGGGGTGCCTGGGTAGCTCAGTCGGTTAAGCAACCGACTCTTGATTTGGGCTCAGGTCTTGTTCTCATGGTTCGTGGGTTCAAGTCCCACATCGGGCTCTGTGTTGATAGTGTGGAGCCTGCTTCGGAGTCTCCCTCCCTCTCTCTCTGCCCCTCCCCCGTTCATTCTCTCTCTCTCTCTCTCTCTCTCTCTCCCCCCCCCACTGTCTCTCTCTCTCAAAAATAAATAAATAAACATGTAAAAAAATTATTTTTTAATCACAGAACAGCATGGACCTGAAGGCAGGACCTATAGAGTACCCACCCAACCCATTCATCCTGTAGATGCAAGACCAGAGGCCCAGGAAGGTTAACAGAAGCTGTGCTTTGGGAAGACGCGTGTGATGGGTTATAGGATGTTACTCTTGGAAATCTCTTACATTAGAGAACCAGGGGTTTTAGGTGGCCACAGTCGTCTCTTTGTAAAGAGAGCACACGCAGATTGGAGCCCTCCCCTCAGAGATCTAAGCTGCGGGGGGCAACGCCTCGTTCCCCCGCCCTCCCCCCCAGAGCCCACTCCCCAGCCCTTGGTGCATGGAACCCTTGCATTCCAGCCACCCCCACCCCCCACCCCACAATCCAGAGGCTGGAAGCTGGGGTTGCCTGCTGCGGGGCCAGCGGGCCAGCATGAAAGATGTACCATTCTTCCTCTGCTCTCCATCCTTCTCAAGTGCCAAGAGCTTCAAGAGCAAGGAGTCAGTAGAGAATCTTTAAACTGAGGCCCCCATATGAACAGGCTTCCTAGCCAAGGGCACGTGACCTCTGTTCCAGTGGGGGCACAGAGCACGTAGCCACCTGCCGAGAGAATGAACAGGACTCTATCCAGTCTGTCCCCACCCTTGCCCACCCCACCCCCGCGCCCTTCCCATGCTGCTCCCGCACATCTCCCCTCCCCACTCCTTCCCCTGTCCCTGCGCGCACGGGCTGTGTTCTGGATGCCTGGTGTGGGTGAGGGTGACTTGTCAAGTTAGGAGTTGGGGGCACAGAAAAAGGACGACAGGACAGTGATGTAAACGGCCAGCAAGGGGGTCACACTTGGTGTGAACTCGCTGCTTTCAGGGGCAGCTGGCTTGCATCTCCCTAGACAGATAAGAGGTCCCTGTAAGTGGACAGAAGTCTTCCCAGCTCCCCTCCAGATGGCCGCTGAGCAATCACCGGGCATCTCGGAATACAGAGTGCAATGCAAGGAAGTGGGTGGGGGGTTTTCTGTGCCTCCATTGCTTCTGGGCCAAGGGGCATCGTGAGAACAATGCAAAACAATGAGAGGCCCCGTTGCTAGTTTCTTCTAGACTTTTCCCCATTTGGTGCATCTCTGTCCAGAAGACATGGTGACACTCAATCATGAAACAGAGGCTGGATTGTGTGGCCCCTCAAGGTCACCTTCCAGCATAGGAACTCTGGGGGCAGCCTCAGAACCATCAACCCAGGAAGTGCACCCTTCACCCGGGAAGTGAACCCAAAGTTCAGAATCAGGGCTCCCTGTGCCCTGAGTCTCCATCCCTACGGCCTCATGCCTGGAGTTGAGTCTTCAGGGAGAAACAGTCCCAGCCCCTTCCTGGCCCCACCTCAACCCCAGTTACAGTCAACAGTGCCAAGAAGAGGGTGGGCTGCCCCTTTAGGGGAGCAACTTACGCCTTTGGTGTCCTTCCAGATACTAGTACACAGAGGGCAGTCATCTCTGATACGTGGAGACAGACATGCTCGGTCAAGAGCAGTCCCCTCCTGGGGTGGCCACCCAGCCCCGGGGAAGCCCCTTGCCTCCCAGATCAACCTACTGTTGACAGTCCCAGCTACGACTAACCAGGTTCCAGAGAGGTTGCGACACCATGTATGTACGTATGCCTGGATCATTTGCATCCGGACCGATGAAGCAGAGAGGACCCAAGAGTCACCACGCTACCGTGTAGTGCCCAGATGGGCCTCTGAACAGGGGTGATACCCAAGTGGGGGTAGCATAGATGGGATTTGGGGCTGGCTGGACTCCATCGAAAGCTTCTGGATATACCTGTAATCGGAATAAGCCTATTCTTGAGCAGCTGCATATAAATCAGAGCTCCACATGTTGGACTTGCCACCGACCCCCAGAGACGGTAGTTATTGCATTACTCTGGGTGTTGAAAACGTCTGACGAAAGGAATAGTGTCTCTAATGCAGCGTAGAAGCAGAGTCACCTGGAACTCAGCCTGCAGGCCACAGAGACTCCCTCTGGATGACTTCCTGCCTTGTGGCATAAGAAACCATTGATGAAGCCCAGAGTCCAACCCCCACCCGGTCTAACATCTCACCCTGGTTCTGGTACCGCTCAGCTGGCGACTTTGGGCCCATCTCACACGCCAGCCACCCTCCTCTTAGTCCTCATTAAATGGGTAGTAAAACCTGTGTCCTGCACCTGCTCACCCCACAGACATAATCATGGTTAAAATCTATTGGAACACGGATCATTTTGTCTGTGGCTCTTAAGGCTCTTCCTCCAAGAGGAACTTCTGAATTTCATAAAATCATGTTTCTCTTTTTGCGTTCTTTTTTCTTTCTATTATTATTCGAGTTTCCTAGGAGAGGCCCCACACAGACCTTCTACAAGCCTAGGGGCCACCGACTCACGCTAGGACTTGGGATTCAGCGATGGCACTGTGGATAACCCAGGGATCCAGCAGCAAAGAAAGCCCTCCCGGGGACCCCGGGGCTGGCATTGTGTCCCTGCTGGGTGCCCCATGCTCAGCACTATTAAACCCCAGCAAAGCAGGGGCCACTGGCCTCTACCAGGTATTTAGAAATCTGCTGGAGGGGCAAGGCCAGCTCAACTGGAGAGAAGTTTAGATAAAGTCAGAGGAGGGGGCAAGGCTTTTACGTGCTAGCACCTAGGGAAGACTTCCTGGAGGAGGGGGCATGAAACAAAGAGGCAGGATTTGGAGAGCCCGAGGGAAACGTGGAAGGAGCCAGAGCAAAGGCTTGTAGATGAGAGGAGCTGGGGGGGGGGGGGGGGGGGGGGCCCCCCCCGCGGGGGTGTCCCTGAGGCGGATAGTCTGGGGCCTGGCAGTCAGGGGCAGGGTCCCAGGTGCCTACCTCGTGTGGCTCACTCAGCCCCTCTCTGTGGATCGGCTGCCCCCGAGGGCAGCCTGTAGGTGGGTGCCCTCGCGCTTATCTACACGCAGACGTGCAGCGTCATGCTATCTTATTGTCCCCTCCTCCTGCAGCAGCCACTTAGCCCACAGGGAGGGAGCAGGCTGTGCGTGAGGCCGCGGGGCCAGGCAGTGTCACAAAGCCTACCCATTCTTATCTCCCCCTCCTCTGCAGGAGCCCCTCCTCCTCCTCCCCCAGCACATATTTTCTGGCCTGCCTCAAGGGTTAGGGCAGGAGACAGAAGTCTGAAGCCAGCATCTGGCCTAGCTCCACCCACTGTGGACCTCGGTGACCTCATGTGGTCTGGGGGTTGGCTTCCCCCGCTGTGCAGCAGGGCTCATGGTTCCTTCTGTCTGGCTCCCTCAGCCCCTCGGGCGCCTTGGGCTTGTGAAGGTTGAGTGGGGGTCCAGGACCGAGGAGAGCCTAGAAAATATTTGGGAGACACCTAGGGGCGGGAAGAAAAGCTGGGGCACTGCTCTGTAGGGGACTTACAGGTGTGGTATAGGAGACCCCCCCCCCGCCCCCCACCGGCTGCAGCGTGCTCAGCTCTAGCCCCTGCCCTGCATTTCTGTAGCTGGGTGACCTCAGGCCAGTCCTCTCACCCTTCTGGTGGCTTCCTCACCTGTAAAATAAGGGGGTCAGAAGGGCGATTTCCAAGTCTGTGTCTCTGTGTCTGTTATTCTAAAGCAGACATGCCGGCCCCATACGGAGTGCCTGTTAATTGCCCGCTGCCGACTGATTGGTCAGTGGGTTGACCAGAGTGAAGGGCGGACCCCATGTCACCCTCTCCCCACCGGCGGCAGGGGGTGGGTGGGGGGGGGACGGTCTGCGGTCCGGTCTGCTCCTCCCTTGCCCTCCCGGCCTCGTCTGCAGAGTCCAGTGCCCTCCTGGCGGGAAGGGCAGCCTGCAGGGGGCGCCAGCGCGCAAGGCTGGCCTCACCTGCCTGCAGGCCCCTCCCAGGCCAGCCCAGCATCTTGGCATCCTGGGGGCTTTCCCATTGGGAAGATTGAAGCCATATGATGGCATCTCTGCCACAAAGCCACCTTCCCCTGTGCAATTTCCAGCCCTTCGAGGGGCCCCATCCCTGAGTCCAGCAACCTCAGTTCGAGGGTCCCTTCCAGACCTCTGCGGCAAGCCAGAATAGCGCTCACTCCCCCGGCGTCTGGGTGTTCCTGTCAGCTGTCTGGCTGGGGGCCCTTTTTCCTCCTCCCTTTCATCCGGGCAGTGTCTCTGCAGGCATTCAGCGTGCACTGGCTGGGAGCAGACACCGCCCCCTAAGTACCCATTAGAGTGTTGTGAGGTGGGTGTTCATACTACCCATGGGTGAAGAAAGTTCCAGAAAGCTTAGGAAACAGACCTGAAGTCGCGTAGCCTGTGAGTGACAGAAGCAGAACCAGACCCTAGCTCCCCGTTGTGCCCTGTACCCCTCGCCTCCTCAGAATGTGTGCCACCCGAGTGCCTCTGTTGGCTGAAGTGTATTTGTGTTTGGGGACAGGGCCGGGCCAGGTGTAAGGTGGAGGACAGGTGGTGAGGAACGAGATTAGAAGATGCCTTTGAGGTGACAGGGTTGACCAGAGCCTCCTCCCCGCAGACTAAACAATAGCTGAGTGATCTCCCCACTGTCATCGTATGGCCGAAAGCATCGAGACAGTTTCCAGACGAGAGCTCAGGGGTCCGCTGCTCCCCGTGTGTCTCGGGGGGGGCACGGGGCAGGGGTGCCTCTTCCCACCAAGCTGCAAGACAAGCAACAAGGTGGCTCCTTGTTCTCCCAGCCAGCCTCAGCTTCTCCCCTGTGGCCGTCCCACTCATGGGTTTCTGGCCCATCACCCTGGTGATTCATGAAACAAAGGCAAAGAGAAGAAAACTCAGTGTGCTTTGATTGTTCCTATTTGACGACCCTGGGGTCTAGAGGCCGCAGCTCTGGGGACAAGTGGGTCCCGGTGAGTGGGCACCACTGGTGCCCTGGGTGGTTGGGCACCTGTGAGCACCCCTTCTGTTTGCAGACCCCGAGGTCAGGTGGCAGGCTGATGAGTCTCCTGTGTCAGGCCCCAGCAACGGAAGCCTGGAGGAAGTGGGTCGCGTCTCCGATGGGGCCTTGTGCCTCTATCAGCTGTCTAGGCTGGAGGCGGGGGTGGCGGCACCTTTAACCGGTCCCTTCCTCTCTCTGGCTGCCCACCAAGCCACAGAGAACAGGGCATCAGGCCTGCAAAGGGAAAAGGAACGAGAGACAGCGAGGCTGCATGCTGTCTCATTTCTAATGCTCTAAATTATTGAGAAGTGAGGACCCAGGGGCGTGAGCCTAGGCAGTCTGGGTTGCTCAATCCCGAAGGAGCCCTTCTAAGGTTTCCCCGGCACACAGCCCAGAGTGTCACCCCAGAGAAAGAGCCACGTTGTGAAAAGCCACCTTCGCTGCCGCTGCCATGCCTTCCCTTGTTTTTAAACTCCCCCCGTACCGCTTGATTTATTATGACCCCGATGCACTTCAGCAGCTGCGGCTTCATTTCAGAACCAGGTTAAGTAGCCCAGGGTTCAAAACGGAAAAGGTCGGAAGGGGGGCTGCGGGAAGGCGAGGGACACTTAATACAGTGCATTCCCACGCACACCTCTGCCGCCCCGGCTTCGTGTGCATCCTCTCCCTGCAAATGTGCTGCGGCCACACAGACACTTTGGCTCCTCTGCCTTATAAAAGGGAAGCTCGAAAATGTGGTGCGTTGGCACATTGCAGCTGGCTCCCCCCGTGCTTCCTCTCCCTCTGGCCCGGACAGAGAGGCAGCGTTCTTGAGAGCTGCTTGGAATGAGAGCCCCACGGGGGCAAGATGGCCCGACGCCAGTGCAGCTTAACAAGCATCTATTGAGCACCCTCTGTGTACCTAAGGGGCAGGGTGGTGGGGTGGGGCGAGTGCAGATAGGCTCAGAAGCCCCATCGGTCCCTTCCCCGGGGCCCTGGGCTCCCTTCTCTCGCCTCACCCCTTCCTGGCTAGTACGGCTTCCCAGCATGCAGACCGGACAAGACGTGTTTGAGAAGACCCCCATCCCTGCCTTCGTGGGGCTTCTGGCTTTTCGAGCCCCCTTCTTATTGTCAGGCTCCCAAATGACCCCAGAGGTCTTGCTTGCAAAAGTTTGTTCTCTGGACTTTGTGTTTTCCCCGTCTGCTCTACCCTCCCAGTGCCTCCTGGCTCTGGCCCCAGCGCCAGCCCCTGTCTGTCCCTGCAAACACAAGTCAGCTGTGTGTGCAGACAAAGCCTTGCGTCGCAGTGTGGGGGCCGGGCTTGCACAAGGGACATTTCCAGGGAACTCTGGGGGCGGTGGCTGGGAGGGCAGAGGCGACTGTCTGATAGCAGGGACTCGGCGTCACCGTCTAGGGGACTTGGCCGGGTCCCAGGGGCCAGTGGCTGTGGGTGGTGACTGGGAGAGGCGGCTAGGCTGGAAGAAATCTGCTGTTTGAGAAGTGTAGGAAATGGTCTGGAGAGAGAGATAACAGCCCTTTCTCTGTGTGTCTGTGTGTGTCTGCGTCTGCCGGCCAGGGTGGCTGGAGCCAGCCGGTCTGAGGCCGTATCTAGTGAGATTTTTGTCCTGGGTTGTGAAAGTGACCTATGGAGCCAGCAGCAGGGTTCAGGGCCTGGGAGAGAAGACATGTGGCCCTCCCTCCCCTCCCCCTTGTCTTGTGTTCCTCTCTCTCTACGTTCCTCCTCCCCGCCACCCCCCACCAAAGGGTAGGGAGGGGGCAGGGCTGGCGAGAAAGAACATTCTTAGTGCAGTGGAAATGGTTAAAAGGCCTGGTTTCGTCTCGACTGTATTACTAACTTGACATATGAACTTGGATACATCCCCCAATATTTCTGGCTCTCAGGCTCATTGGCTGTAAAATGACGATTATTTATATCTGCCCTGCATATCACACAGGGTGGTTGGAAGGATCTTCTGAAATAAGGATGATGTGAAAACTTTGTAAACTGTGAAGGGCTGCGTAAACGTAAAGAGTTGTAATGATTAAAATTGCTTCGCGTCCACAAGGGCCTCTGAATAAAGACCTGGCTCGAAGAACGTGGCAGTGAGCCGTAGGGAGGAGGTGGGCTATGGAAGGTTTCCAGGGGGCAGTTGGTAAGTCATAGGTTCCATGCGGGAACCTGGACCCCGGGCAGGAAGGGAGGAGGCAGCTATCGGCAGCTCTCTGCAGGTGGGAGTGTTGGTCGCAAGTTTGCTGACCTAAATATGAGGTGGCCTGGGTTCCATGCATGTCTCCAGGGAGACAAGGAGAACTGTGAGAAACCCCTCACCCGCTGGGGGCTCAGGGCCATTGCCTGGCCTGGAGGATAAAGTCCAAGCTGTTGCACAGGGACGAGGGTAACTTTGCTTTCCTTTCTTCACCTCCACTGTCCAAGTTAGCCAGGTCACTCTGTCCCCCCCCCCGGCCCCTCCCCATCCTGACCTGGAAATCAGCCGCCTCTGGTGTAGAAAGTGCAGGAAAGAGCCTGCAGAGGTGACGGGACTCTTAGGCCAAGAGAAGCTGGGCTATTTAAAGTGTGCAGCGCCCTGGGGGCACAAATGCCACCCACCCCTAAGGCCCTCTCAGCCTCCAGCTTCCCCTCCCTTGGCCCAGATCCCGGGGCCTCTGGGCACCCCGAGGGCCACAGGTCAGGTGCCAGGGGATCTGGGAGGCTGCAGGCCCGCAGCTCCTGGGGCTGGCATGGAGTGGCTCGACCTCACCTCCGGCTTGGGTTCCCTCCTGTGAGCCTCTGGGCTGAGTTGGCGGGGCCACACAGACTCCTTGGCTCCCTGTGCCTTATAAACGGGGCCGGGGCTGTGTGTGGAGCTTACAGGAGGAATGCCTGGCGCCTGCGGCCCAGGGCAGCTGCTGCTCCCCCCCCCCCCCGCCCCTCCCTGCTGGCCAACGCGCCACCAGCCTCGGGGAACCAGAGCCAGCCCGGGGCAGGATTGGGAAGTGGGGAGCTTTGCCTGGCAGGCCCTTTCCCCCTGCTCTGGCCTGCCTTCCCAGCACACCCCAGATTACAGTAGGGGTTTCTCCTTTTCCCCCAGTTAACCTTTACCTGTCCTAGGCCCTGACCCGTCCGTGAGTGACGCAGTGTGCTGTCTCCTCTCCTCTCCGCGGAATGAAGAGGGACCGGAGGCCGGCCTGGCACATGCAGGTGCCACACAGGCCCTCACACTTGGGGACGGGCTGAGGGGGGGCCTTCGCTAAGCGGTTCCCGGGTACCAGGCCTGGAACCAAAGCTGGTCTACACGGGGAGCTGCACCGGTACGGTTTATGTATGCCGACTCCTCCAGCTACCCTCCCCGGGAAGGACTGGCCGTTGTTCTGAGCCTGCATCCTTCCTACTGTCTTGGCATTAAATTGTCCTTTCTTCTATGAAATGATGGATGAACGCTTTTTAAAAAAACATCCCCAGCAAAATAAAACATTGGCAACCCTCAAATCTTTCTGATCCAAGAAACCCTGGAGCCCACGCCCAGCCCCCTAGCTGATGTCCAGAACTGCACAGATCGGCCGGGCATCCAGCTGTCCAGGCACAGGGGAGCCCCAAGGCCTGCTGGGTGGGAGGAGTTGATGAGTGAGTGGGGTATCACCTGGGGAGCTGGGACAGGGAACTCCTGAACCTGGGGCTGCGTGTGGGTTTGCAGCCCACCCCACCTGCTCTGTTCTCTCGGCTCGAGATGCTTCCTCCCATGTGGCTGGGACTGCGGTGTCCCAGCTGCCCACCACCCTCTGCCGCTGTTGGCTGCCGCCGTCCCTGCAGGCCTGGGGAAACCCAGAGATGCTGCGCAGGCTGCCCCCGGTCGAACACAGCACGCTGACTCCTGACTCCAGTTACCCGGTCAGCACACCCTGCACTCCCAGTCTCCTTCTGCAGCAGGACCGAGGAAAGGCAGGATGAAGAGTTTGGGAGGAAAAAGGTGTCCCCGTGGGGGAGGAGAGGTGTGATTGGGGGCCTTCACTCGGGCAATGGCTCCGGGACCTGAGGGTCGGGGCGGTGATCTGAAAGCGATCTCAGGGTTGACTCTGAGTGACCTGTTGAATACAGGAAGCAAGAAAGAGTGACTTGGCAAGTTTCCAGCTTGGGTGCCTGCAAGGACCCCTTCACTGAACACGGGTCAGCGCCGTGAGTGCCGGACGCTTGGGTCGGAGTGAGCACGTATACATGTGCTTATGTGTGTACGTGTGAACAGCCGCTCCATGCGTGCTCAGGGAAAGCCACACTATCACGCTCACTCCTCAGAAGTGGTCACGTCCAATATCTTCCCATCCTTCCTCGTAAACACACTGCAAGGAGACCAGCCTTTGGCCATTTGCTGCTTGCGGAAGGAAGCACCAGGTTTTCCACGCGGGGTCCATTTCAGATAAACGTGAGCCGTCCGCAGGTGGACGGGTTTGTGCGGGAGGAAATCCTGCCCCCAGCCTGGAGATGCCAGGAGGCTCCAGGAGTGCAGACAGCCGTGTGGGGCGTGGTGATGCAGCAAGGGCACGGAGACCACTTCATGAAAGGACACCCCGGGTCAGGTTTCGCTTTCTGCAATTTTTCTAATTTTGTAGTCACTTAAAGCCACCGTAGCGGAGTTTAGGTTTGGAGACTGTGAGAGTGAGAAACATGAGTCTTCTGTGCCCTCCTTCTGCCTTTCTATGAGCTGCTTTCATTAAAGGAAGAGAAGGAGGGAGGGAGGGAGTAAAAAGGGAAAGAAAGAAAAGAGAAGAGAAGCCTATCCCAGTGTCTGGTTTGGCCAGAAGCAAGGATCCGGGGGGGTGGGGGGGGGGCGCCGGGAGGATGCTACTTGTAACTAAGCATCATTCAGCAGATAGGTTAAGGCCTCCCGGGCCCGGGAGGGAGCAGCCTAAGAGACGGGCTGGAGTCGGAGCTACATTCCTGCCCAGGTTCCGAGCCCAACTCCACGCTCACGGCCGCGCAGCTTTAGACAAGGGACCTAATCGTTCTGTCTCCGTTTTCGTCCCCGCGTGATGGGGGTGATGCTGGTGCTGTTAGGAGGACTGAATGAGGTGCTGCCTGTAAAGATTTAAGGCGGTGCCTGCCACGCAGTGAACCCTCAGTAAATCCCAGGTGCGCTGGAGAGCGCAGCCGTCACTGCACAGGTGCCCAGTGCCGAGCAGGGACTGGGTGGGACTGGAGTCTGGATCAGTGAGCGGTGCCGTCCTAAGTCAGCGTTTCCCCTCTGGCCGTTCCTGCCCGGAGCTAGATCAGAATGCCTGGGGCACAGAGCCTAAGGCTGGAACTCAGAAGGGACAGGAAGGACCCAGCCCAGCTGTACTCCCTCCTGGGCCTCACCCCGGTGGAGCCCAGGGGCCTTCCTCTTCTCTTCTTCCAAGATCATTGCCACCACCCCCCAGCCCCCGGCAGCCGCGGCTGACTCCGTGAAACCTTCTGCTTGGAGGCAGCCGATGGACTGGATGACCTCCGAGTCCCTTCCCTCCCTGCGCTGTAGTAAATCTCCCTTCCCTCACCCTGTCACTCAGTCTGTGGCCTGCTGGGGACCACAGCCTGTCCATATGGTTCAGCTGGCGGCTTGGGAGGGGCCCTGGGGATGGGACTTTGTTGGAGCCTCCAGACCATTGAGGGAGGGGCGGGGCTGGGGTCAGGACAACAGCAGTGCCTTTCCCTGGCTCTCTGGGAGCAGCTGTGAGGGGCGCCGGCAGGGACCGGTGACCAAGATCCCCTCCCCTCCTCCCCCACCAGCCCCATCTTGCTGTTTGTGAGGGATGAAGTCAGGGCAGCCAGGCCGGGCTGCGGCCACGTTGGTTCGCATCTTAAGTATCAAAAGAGAGAGAAAGCAGAGGGGGGAGGGAGGGAGGTGACCCCTATCTGTCCGAAGAATAAAACCGTGGACTGGCAGGGGCTTTGACAAGTAATTCTTTCTCTGCGGGCTGCTCTGACACCTGGCCGTGTGGCCCAGCTCTAGACCTCAAGTGCAGCACGGCTGCTCCCAAGCCAGGTGCTGCAGCAATGGACCATGACAGGCCCCAGCTCTTGGTCTCCTGGGTCTTCCGTCTTGCTGGGGATTTCCCCCTCCGAGGAAGGAAGAAGGGGCAAGAGGCATGCATGTGTGTGTGTGTGCGTGTGCGTGTGCGTGTGTGTGTGTGCGTGCGTGTGTGTGTGTGTGTGATTGTGTTGCCACGTTACACATTCCAGCTCCCAGACAAGCGTGTGTCTGGCTGCTCGCTGTCTGCTTTTCTTCCAAAGGGTGGTTTGCAGTTTAGATTAAGGGCTCCTGGCTATAAATGGTATTTTTCTCAGCCCCCACCCCAACTCATCCCCCTGTGCCTCCACCCCGCACACAGCTTCCCTGGGCCCTAGAGGGGACTGGCAAAGCCGAAAGGGGGGCCCCACAGCCCTGTGCATTTGGGTATCTGTCTTTCTCACCTCTGTGGTGGAGGAAGGGGGAAGGAGGAGAAGGAGGATCTCAGCGTGGGGCGAGGGTAGAGCCAGACACTGCTGCCCAGCAAATGCTCTGGGAGAGCAGTTCTGATGACCTTGACTGGGAGCTCCCCCTCTCTCAAGGTCTCTCAGCGAGAGCTCCCACAGGACATGAATGGATGGCTGACCCTTTGACCTTCGGGTTGGAGAAGGAGAAACCTGAGTTTTTTGGACTTGTCCCGTTCTAGGAGGAGGGTTAGTAAGGTTCATGACCCCGCTCTGGAACCCCAGCTTTGAGGGCAGAGTCTCAGTCTGAGCGCTTCGTATGTAATGTGTGGCTATGCCCCCTGAGGACGAGCACGCACTTCTGGCAGGACTCAGGATACCGAGTTCTAGGTCTCCCTCTGTCCCCTATTCTGAGAGGGAGTCGGTGAGCTGGCTCTTCTCCCTGGCCTCGCCTGTAAATGAATGCCTTGAAGCATCAGTGGGCCTCTCAGGGCTAACAGTGAGTCCCGTGACCGCACTGCTGGGAAGAATTCAGGGACCTGGAGGGGGTCAGGGGAGCAGGGACAATAGCCAGAAAGTGCAGCAGCGGCCCTTGTAGACAAGGTCCCTAAGTCTGGGAGAGGCAGAGATGTGACTGCAGTAGGGACAGAGCACAGACCTCGTCGTCATCACTATAAATTCCAGAACCGGGAAACCCCGGTTGACCCTTGGACAGGTCACTATAGGAGAACTGTAAGGAAGTGCTTGTACCGCTGCACGGGGTGGGTGTGGACTCCCCATCTCCCTGGAGGGGCGGGCCCCATGCCGGGAAGGCTGAGAGATCTGCACAGGCGTGGTGACGTCAGGACGAGCCGTGCAGGACCCTGGCCAGTGACCGCAAAAGACCTCCCTGCCCCCTCCTGCTGCAGACCCTCCAGCCTGGGGCCGGGGGGGTGCTGGACAGACTCAAAACACGTGGGCTATGCGGAGTCTGGAGAAGGTGGCAGGGATGGGCGGGTGCCGGGAGGCATGGAGTCCATACAGACCCTCGTCCTCGGCACAGTCGTTCCTCACCTTCCCTCCATAGCTTCTGCACCCCTCTCCTTGGCAGGGAGCATTGAACCACGGAGAAACCCCAGATCATTTTCTTTGGGTTTGAGGCTATATTAGCTGACTTTTTTACTTTCCTGTAACATGGAGTAGGGAGTCCTACGGGCCTGGGTTCAAATTCCAAGTCTATTATTTAGTAGCCATGTGATCTTGGATGGGTTTCTGAATCCTTCCTAAGCCTCAGTTTCCTTGCCGGTAACGTGGGGGGTGATAGTCATATGGCATAGGGTGGCTGGGGAGATTAAGTGGGGTTACACACGTGAAGGACTTTAGTACAATCCTGACCCTCCGTATGTGCTCATAATGCTGGCAGTGATTCAACTGGACTTTGCTGGGGATAAGAGTGAAAGGAATTTGTGATTCCAATCGATGCATCTTGCGTGCACCAATACCATGGGTCAAGTCCTGTGGGAGGCTCTGGGGAGATACAATCAAGTATCAGTCAGGAACGTCCGTGCTCGTGGATCGTAAGGCCCAGTATTAAAATGTCCGTTCTTCCCAAATTGATCTCTAGATTCAACACCATCCCAGTCAAAATTCTAGCAGGCTTTTTAGTAGAAACTGGCAAGCTGCTTTTGAAATGTAATAGAGGGGCGCCTGGGTGGCTCCGTCGGTTAAGCGTCCGACTTCAGCTCAGGTCATGATCTCACGGTCTGTGAGTTCGAGCCCCGCGTCGGGCTCTGGGCTGACGGCTCAGAGCCTGGAGCCTGCTTCCGATTCTGTGTCTCCCTCTCTCTCTGCCCCTCCCCTGTTCATGCTCTGTCTCTCTCTGTCTCATAAATAAATGTTAAAAAAAAAAAAAAAAGAAATGTAGTAGAGTTAGATCAGGGCTCAGCAAACTGCAGCCAAATCTGGCCCTCCTCTGTTTTTACAAATGAAGTTTTATTGGAACACACACAAAAAAAAAGAAAAAAGAAAAAGGAGAAATGTATCTGGAATCACAAAGGACCTAGAATGTCCAAAGCGGTCTTGAAAAAGAAAAACAAAGTTGGAAGGGTAAATCAAGGGGCTGGTTTTTGCCTAAGGCTCCACTGGGTAGAGGAGACATCGGTGAGAGACCCATAGGCATGCAGGGCAGTGATTAAGAGTATCGATGTGAGGGACACCTGTGGATTGAGCGCCAACTTCGGCTCAGGTCATGATCTCACGGTTCGTGAGTTCAAGCCCCGCGTCGGGCTCTGTGCTGACAGCTCAGAGAGCCTGCTTCGGATTCTAGGTCTCCCTCTCTCCCTGCCCCTCCCCCATTCATGCTCGCTCACTCACTCTCTCTCTCTCTCAAAATAAATAAGCATTAAAAATTAAAAAAAAAAAAAAAAGCGTGTCTGTGAGAGCCTGACCCCCAGGCTTCCGAAGTCAGCTTTGCCATGTACAAGTTCATGACCTCGAGCAGGATACTTGTAACCTCTCTGTGGTCCGGGTTCTCTTTAAAATGCGGAAAATCCCAGTGCCCCTACGGTGGGGCTATTGTAAGATTAAACGAGGCAGTTTACTAATAAGGTCCATTCCACCAACAGAACACCGAGAATAGACTCCTTGCTTTGTTGTTTTGGAGCTCCTCATCTAAGTGAGGAAAACAAGACGAATATACACGTGGCCATATCTAGTGAGGGCCGTATGACTGGGACGCTGGTAATGCCCAGAAGATTCAGAGGGTGAGAAAGTCTTCAATGGGTTGGCGGCAGTCTTCAACGGGTACAATGAAACAGCAGAATCGGGTGTAGTTCACGTGTATGAACCGCCCTCAGCGCCCAAGGCTGTCAGGGGAGATGACACAGATGGAACGAGGACAGTTCCTGCCCGAGGCTCTCATGGTCCTGCAGAAGAGACCAGACTCGAGGGGTAGCCACCTTTTCCCAAAGGATGAAGTGCCACAGCTGAGGACCCGAGGCCTGTGAGTCGGGCCCCTCCTTTTCCCGGACCCGGCCTGCGGAAGTGACTTGCCCAGGGTCGCTGGGCCGAGGGTCCAGTGTAAAGGAAGTGTCAAGCAGACTGGGAATGTCAACAAAGGTCCGAGGGCAAGGAACTGCAAAGGTGCTCCTGGGGCCTTGGGAGAAGGCTGTTTCTGGAGCCCTGAGTTCGAGACAGGCACTGTGGGCAGGGGGCGACCAGCAGGCTTGAGTCACCCAGGGGCAGGCTGCCAAGTCCAGCGGGACGCCCCACAGAGCCCTCTGGCCCGGGCCCAGCTCCGCCGCCCCTCCCCGGCCCCCGGATACACGTACCCCACCAGGCCTGGAGCCGTTTCCTGAAAGACTGAGAAAGCGCCGGGACTGGAGGGGCCGCCTGGGCCGCCAGGGGCTGGGGCCCGGTCTCTCACGGAGGAGAGACGTGTGAGGGGAGGACGTGACCTGCAGCTCTCATTCTCAGAGGCCGGGGATTTCAGAGGAATGCAGCCAACTCCGGCTCTGAAGTTCCCACTTCAGACCCCGCCTGGCTGGAGCCAGGGCCACCTCCAGTCGCCACCCTGGAAATCGGAGAGGCACATCACAGGCCACGTCTGTGTGGGGGAACACGTCCTCCTTGTGGCTTCTGCGAGCTGGCCCACTTCCTGGTGTTCCCAAATGTACCTTCTCCTTCTGGAGGGCCCTGGGTTCACCTCTAACAGCTTCCCCCCCATCTCTGTTCTGCCCGCACACGCCGTCCGCCCAGGAGAGACTTGGCTCCTGGAAACGACCTCCTAGGAATGTCACGACTCAGTCTTTGAGGTCATGAGCAGACCTGGGGGAGAGAGACGAGTTCTATACAAACTGTATACGAACCCAGTGGCTCAAGCCAGGCCGAGGCATGGACGTCTGTCCACGTCTGCTTTTTTTGGCTCGTCCGTTTGTGAGAGCCACACTCTGGACTAGTGAGGAAACTGAGGCAGGAGAGGGCTGGGATTTGCCCAGGGCCCTCTGGTAAGATAGAGGCCGAGCGGGGTCTAGGTCTCCTTAGTCCGCTGCTCTTTCAAACCGTGTTTGCCATTTTCACTTTCCATTTTGTTCTTTTCTCATTTTCTCCCTTCTGAAGATGAAAGGCAAGTTCTGGACAAGCTGGCAGGGCCCTTAGAGACCCAGAGAGGAGAGGAGAGGAAATGTGTCGCCAAGTCAGGTCCCCTGCCCACCCCCACCCACCATGATGGGGGGAAATCGCACCCCCCGCTCAGCCTGGCCCTGGGGGTCTCCCCATCTCTTCATGTAAAGCGTCCAGCTCACCTAAGGATAAACAGCATCCCTCCGGGCCTCCCTGCAGCCTGTTGCTGCCTCAATTGTATCTTCTGTCCTAGCTTTGTCTTCTTTAGAGCTTCCCTCCTAAGAGGTTTCTCTGGGTCCCACTGATCCTGCTTGTGTCACATCCATTTTCCCAGATTTCCTGGAATCTTCTCTCCCTAGCACCTTTTCCAGTCACCCTTCTCTGGGCACTTGGCTTTTGCTAGCTGGTTCCTTCGCTTCATTTCACTGGTCCTTTCCTCTCTCTCTAGCAAAAACTTAGACAATTTTGTCCACTCAGCATTCAAGAAATGTTTATTAAGGGTCTGTTGTGTGTCAGGTGCTAGGCTGGGCCCTGGGCTCTGGGCTCCGTGGGATTCAGCAGGGAACAAAACAGACTAAACAGCTTGCTTTCATGGAGCTTACGTTCCAATGAGAAGGGGACAGTGAACAAGACAATAGATCCAATAGATCAATCAATTTTTTAATTTCTTTAATGTTTTATTTATTTTTGAGACAGAGACAGAGCATGAGCAGGGGAGGGGGCAGAGAGAGAGGGAGACATAGAATCCGAAGCTGGCTCCAGGCTCTGAGCTGTCAGCACAGAGCCCGACGCGGGGCTTGAATTCAAAAACTGCGAGATCATGACCTGAGCCGAAGTCAGACGAGACCGTGGAGGAAATGGAACAGTATATCGGGGGTGCAGTTTTAAATAGAGCAATTGGGAAAGGGCTCATTGAGGTGACCTTTGGACAGACGTGAAGGAGTGAACCTTGCAGCACTAGGCAAAGTGAAACAGCAGTGCAAAGGCCCTGAGGCAGGAGAAGGCCTTCCCCATGGAAGAACAGCAAGGAGGCCAGGGGGTGGGAATTATGGGAGGTAAGCAGGTCAGAGCCATGGCAGGACTTACCTTGTATGGGGATCTGTAGGCTGTCATGAAGATGGCATATCTACTCTGAGCAGGATGGAATGCCTCAGAAGGTTTTGAGCAGGGAAGGCAAGATCTGACTTAGGTCTTAGCAGGATCGTCTGGGCTGCTGGGTTGAGAGTAGTCAGAAAAAGGTGGGGTCGACTCAGTTAAACCAGCTTTGAAGGCTTTAGGGAGGGTCTAAATGAGCATTGATGGGGAACCGATCAGGGTAGAGAGACAGAGCAGAGTCCGGATGGACTGTGAAGGAAGAGCTAACGGGATTCACTGAAGGATGGGATGTAGGTACGAGGAAGAATGTTTGAGTTAAGGGTGATCCGAGGCTTGGAGCCTGGACAACAAGAAGAGGGGCTCCCACTCCCTGAGAAGGAAGGACGATGGGAGGAGTCAGTGTGGAGGGTAGAACCAGGAGCACGTTACTGGAGACCTCACGTTTCGAAATCCACAATCCACAGAAGATGGACACGTCCAGTGTCCAGAGGGGTGATCTGGACAGAAATAAGCCTCCAAGAGCCATTAGGTGGCATAAAACCACCAGACTGAATGAGATCTCCAAAGGAATGAGGGTAGATGCTAAAAAGGCCACCTGCTTTAGAGCAGAACCTGTGTTTGCCTCTGTCCACCAGTCATAAGCCGACCGGTGCCCTAGCCACCTGCATGTGACCAAAGGCAAACTGGAGGAGACAGGCTGCAACCCTGCCCCACACACCCCCCTCCCCCCTGTCCGGATCGCCTCCCGGGCTGGCATAGGGCAGGGCACAACAGGAGGCAATTCATTATGCTTGTAAATGAGAAGTCCTCTGCTAGAGAGAAACCAGGAGGCGCGGGCTGTAGCCCCATCACCTCTAAACCTCTTGACATTTCATGGGAAAATGGTGTCATTTTATCATTTCATTCCTTGGTGAGGCTTAAATTTCAGCTTCCGGAAAACTGACAGAGAGGCTGGGATGGGCGCCTAGGGCTATCTTTGCCCCGTGTGGCTTTATATAACTCAGACCTTTTCCCCACAGCCATTTGTAACTCTGGCTTCTGTGGGTGGTGCCAATACTATTAAGTATTTAGCGCCCACTATATTTTGTGCTCGGTATTTCTGACAAAATGTTTCCTGCCGCCATGGCGATCTCTCAGTAAACAGAATACGCTGGAGGAGGATGGCCTGGTGTGTGGCCACGGGCTCCAGCGGGCTGCTCGCGAACCCCTCCTCCCCTTTTCCTTTTTAACAATTATCCTGCTGATGTACCTCTTCCATCTACTTCTCCCTAAAAATCCCTCCCAAGCTCTCCTTTCGGGTCACAGGATAAATGCCCCGGCAGGAATAATGGAGTTCAAAATGTCCGCCCACCGCAGCGTTACTAGATTTGAGTGCCATTGGGTCCCGTCATTTCCCCGGGAAAATAGGGAAGGGCTTTTAGGGACAGCCTGATTCCCAGAAGGCCGATGCCCAGACCACAGGGACTATGCCGCTTAGCCCAGCCTTGCAAATAAGCAGTCCTGGAAGGTCTCCCAGCCAACCATGCCTACACAGCCCCGCCAGTGGGACACCGGAAATTGAGACAAATGGAGTTGGGGCTGCCGTTCTGCCTCTATTAACTTCTCTTCTGCTCTACGGAAGGTTTCATCCCCATCACCAGATGGAGGGGGTGGTACCCACACCACTAGGGATCCTTTGGGCCTGTCGACTGGCTCCCCGCAGATGTGCCATGGGGTGCTCTATCCCATTTACCCTGACCTGCCATCTTTCTGCTCCCCACCCCTTCCTCCTAGAGATCGATAGGCAATACCTCTTGTATTTTTAATTTTTTTTTAATATTTTATTTATTTTTGAGAAAGAGAGGACAAGCTGGGAAGGAACAGAGAGGGCGGGGGACAGAGGATCCGAAGCAGGCTCTGCACCAACAGCGGCGAGCCTGATGCGGGATTCGAACTCCTGAACCGTGAGACCGTGAGCTGAGCCAAAGTCGGATAGTCGACTGACTAAGCCACCCAGGCACCCCCACCTCTTGTATTTTTTGCTGCTCCTTCAGTAGACTCATTCTTCCCAGCCAGGCCCAAAGCTGAAAGCAAGTTTGAGCTCTTGAACACTCTTAAGTCACGTCAGGCGAGGAATCGGCAGCATTCTAGCACAGCAGTGATGGAAAGATGGAGTGAGCAGGAGAGCCAGGTCTAAGAGACTCATGAGCTGAGTCTCTTAGCTAAGCTCCTCCCAGCAAACCAGGCTCCCCCGCAGGCCCCCCAAGGTGGGTGGGGGGCCTTACGCCAAGAGGGGGTAGGTTTTGGCCGATGGTCCCAGAGATGGGAGCTCCAGCTGAGCGAGGGGGTTGACCTTTCAGTAGCCAACTGCGTGGGGTAGCAAGTAGAGAGAAAACTTGGAAGTAGAGGGAAGTTTGGGGACATTCCTCCCAGAATAGCTTTAAAAATAGGACAGCTTTACAAGCCACGTAGGATGATTGAAAGCAGGTGGGATTGGAGCAGATGCCCTCTGGAGATGCCTGTCAGACCCGGAGTTTGTCGAACTCTGTAGGTTTTCCTGATTGTTCAGCAAATCTCAGAATGCTGCTTAGGACATTCCTTCCCCCAGGCCCATTGCGCATACTGCCTTGGCGTCAGTGTGTGGCAGAGAAAGCCCATGAACATCTGGGAGGGAAGGAGGGAGGGAAGGAGGGATGGTACACAGATGGATGGAGTGTTGCAGACTCCAGATTAGCGGGCTGGGGTTCTGCACGGGCTCTATGACAAAACGCAGAAATCACAAGCAGGCAGTCTTGTCTTCGCTTCCTGTGTTGGCTTTATCTAATGTTACTTTCATATTAGGACGAAGCCGTGTTTGGACGCAGGTGGCATTATCTTGGCCAGGGATTTTGATCCTCAGCTGTCACAATTACCTTCTCCTCGAAAGATGGTGTGACCTGTCGGTGGGCTTTAGCTTCTCCCCCAGCCTCTCCCCATCTCTCCACGGTCGTCGGCTCCCATACAGACAGCTTCCTGAGGGTATGATGGCCCTAGTCAGGGCTGTTCTAAAGGGAGTCCCCAAATTCAAGGAAGTCTACAGTGAATTCTTCCATCTGATGAAAATGCTTGTCGAGGGGCAAAAGAAAAAACAAAAATCACATCTTAGTTTTATTTATTTAAACCTCTTAAAATGGCTTGTAAAGAAAGAGGGGTCTGTAGTCTCCGGACTCTTTCAGATAGGCGGGTCCTACTTTTCCCCGGGAGCTCACGCACCTGGAAGGTCTGACCAGACCTCCTTCCTCTGAGTCCCCAAAATGGGGTTTGGCACTGGGGTATACACCTCTTCTTTTTGGTCACTTGCTTAAGGATTCAGAAACCCTGTCTCTTTGTGAAAGAGTTGAAGGTTTATGGATAATGGGATTTTCCTCCCCAGAAAGACGGAGTCCTAGCCGTCTCTGCCTTGAGCTGTTAGTCACCCACAGTGCTAAGGCAGGTGCTGTCTTTCAGGCACGAGCAGTCACGAGACCTGTATGCTTAGGGCAGAGGGGGAACACCCCCCTTCCGCCAGCCCCAAGAGACCAATTTTTAAAATGGCAAACATTTTCACTGTTCTGCTTTTTTTTTTAATTTAAGTTTTTATTTAAGTTTTTTAATTCAGTGAGGGTCTCTGCACAGAAAGAGGGGACTAGCTGGAGTTGGTTAGAGCAGAAAGCAGCTTATCAACATGGACAGTATTAAAAGAAAGAGACCAGGGGGCGCCTGGGTGGCTCATTCGGCTGAGCGTCCGACTTCGGCTCAGGTCATGATCTCCGGTTTGTGAGTTCGAGCCCCGCGTCGGGCTCTGTGCTGACAGCTCAGAGCCTGGAGGCTACTTCGGATTCTATGTCTCTCTCTCTCTCTCTGCCCCTCCCCTGCTCACTCTCTGTCTCTCCCTCTCTCTCAAAAATAAATAAACATTAAAAAAATTTTTTTCTAATAAATGAAAATAAATAAAAGGAAGAGACCATCTTAACTTCAGTAGATGCCCCCCACACTCTGAACCACACACTGCACCTGCAGCCTCCCCAAAGCTGACTAGGGGAGAAGGATTTGGAACAGGCTTGCCTCTTTTTTTTTTTTTTTTTTTTAATGTTTATTTATTCTTGAGAGAGAGAGAATATGCGCTCAAGTAAGGGAAGGGGCAGAGAGAGAGGGGGGGACAGAGGATCCAAAGCAGGCTCCACGGTGACAACCGAGAGCCCGATGTGGGGCTCGTACTCACAAACTGCGATATCATGACCTGCGCCGAAGTGGGAGGCTCAACCGACTGAGCCACCCAGGAGCCCCCAGGCTTGCCTCTTTTATGTGCTTGTGGCTTCTGAAATATTTGTGAGCACGCTCCTCCCTTACACTCCTCAAACGGGAATGGTTCCCCCCATCCCACTGCTTAAGTCTGTGTCGGAAACCTGCAGTGTCCTTTGGGCCATCCTGAACACGGCTCGAGCCTTTTCTCTGACGGCCGGAGTCAGACGTGCCCAGCCCAGGGCCAAAAACCCATGTCAGCAGACCCTGCACCAACAGCCTTCCCTGCCCGAGTCCGCAGTACCCTTGTCAAAGTCCCCCGTGGACTCCCAAGGCCTCCTGTGATGGGCCACCTGGATGATTTCCCATAGTGCTGCCCCTTGAGGAGTATCTGAACTACCCTTAATTTTCCTCTCTTCAAACCCCACCTGTCTTGAGTCCTGTTTTTCATATAAAGGGGAAGTTTCTGATCAGCTTAATTGTGCCAACGTGATTTGTAGTTGATATTTTACCTGTGGTTTGACCCGGGGTGGGGGTGGGGGGGTGTTTCTGGAGAAATAGTGCCTTCTCCTAAAGGTGTGGTGCTAATGGGGCGACATCAGGCACTGGGGCATGCCGCTGGGGGCGCTCTAGGGCAGGGGGGAGCCTCTGGGATAATTCCACTGAGGCCTGCAGCCAGCCTCTCCCCTATGGGACAGGAATCAAGCATTGGGATCTCGCGGTATCTGTGAGAGGTGGTAGGGCTCCTCGTATGAACCTGTTCTCCCGATGGGGCTCAGCAAGGCCAGGAGCCCTGCCCAGACTCCCAGAGTGCCCTCTGGGCTCCCGTTGGGTGTTTGCCAAGGAAGCGGTGCCTTCCGTGCTGGGCAGAGCTGGCGGCATGGGAGGGGAGACAGACGACCCCTTCCAGGTCTTCAGTTCCTCTCACTCAGTCAGAACATCACCTGTCACCCGGGGAACACTTCCTCCGCCTGCAGCAGAGCCGGTGCCACCAAGGGGCCGGCGGGCGGGTGGGGAAGTGCCAGACGCGATGGGTACCTCCAGCTTCCTGCCCTTTCTTTCCACAGACCTGTGAGCGAGCTGATGTTATTTTTATCTGGGGACACTGGCGTGGGAGGTATCTGTCAGTATCATCCGCCGAATGCGGTTTCATTATCTGTTGTCCAAGGTACCCCCAAATAAGTCGTGCTAAGTGTGCTAAGCTGTTCACATTTAAAAATACAGCCAGACTGATGAAAGATAATTTGCTCATGGGGCTGACATCACAACCTAAGCACAGAGCTGTTAGTTCCAGAGGCCAAGCTTTATTTTTACCCTTCTGGGCTTTTGGGTCATCACACATCAGGGCTCAAGCTTTCTTTAAAATCCTCATTCTGTGTCTGTAATCCACAAGAAGGAAAACGGCCCACAGTATATGGACTGGACACAGGGGCAGGTTGTATATACTCATACTGGGTGTGTGCCGAGTCAGCGTGCATTCCAGTCTGAGCCCAGCGAGGTGGCGGCCTGGTGGGCAGGTATGTGACAGGTGCCGGCCCCAGGAGGTTTCCAAAGACAGTTTCGGGAGTGTCCCCTAATAGGCCTTGGTAGAGCCCCTCGCTGCGTTGTTCCCCAGCGTTTTTCCGGTGCCTCTGAGTCTTGCCGTGTCCTAAAAAGTTGCCCCGTGGGGTATAGGACTGTGTAGAGTTTTCACTTGAGGCAGTAGCTCTCAGCTGGGGGGTGAGTTTGCCTCCAGCATGTATTTGAAAACCGCTGGAGATAGTTTTTGTCTCCACTACTCGGGGTGCAGGTCTGGAGCCTCGATTGGCATCGAGTGAGTAGAGGACTACAGTGTGCAGGACAGCGCCCCACAGAAAGGAATAATCCAGCCCAAAATGTCTAGAATACCGAGCCAGGTCAGCAGGACCACAGGTGGGGAGGCGATCGGTGCCAGTTGGCAGCCGTTGGACATGTGGAACAATTCAGGAAGGTCTCAATTCACCTTATGCAAGGCCAGGACCTAGCTGGACGTTAAGGGGCTGATGAGCCAAGTGTGATTCCCACCCCTCAAGGCCAACCACCCAGTTTTGTAGAGTACTTTCAGTTCTCCAGGGGATTTTGTATCGATTACGTCCCTCATTTAGTCTTCACCACCACTCGTGGGTCTGATGGGACAAGTATCATCAGCCCCATTTTGTGGACGACCAAACTGAGGCCCAGGGAGGTGAATAACTTGCCCAAGGTCACCTAGCCCCAGAGAGGCAGATCTTCTGGTCTTTCTGCTAGATCATCTCTTAGTAAGCTTAACACACCCTCTTCTAATTTCAGAGCTCCTTTGTCTCTCTTGGCTCCTGTTGGACTCCATATTGATGAGGAATCATCCCTTTCTTCCTTCTAAATGTGAGCAGAAACTTGAATAAGGACAGGATGAGCTTCCCATCCTAGCATCTACCTTTCTTCTTAGGAAACTTCCCTTTACAATCCCATCTAGAATACAACCCATCCTGTATTCATGCCCTCTCTGATCTTTTGCCAAGCTCAGATCTAAGACAGAAGTTACCTACCGGTAGAGCAGCCAAGAGATCACCTCCCTCTGCCTTAACAACGTCCTCTCCCTGGGACTGAGATGCCTCAGAGGCCCCCAATCATTTATTCAGTTACTCTGTAAATACTTGCTAAAAGCCTATTACCTGGCCACTGGATGTATATTGGGGAATAAAACAATTCCGCTGCCCTAACGGTGCTTGTGGCCCCAGTGGGGGAGGCAGTCACTGGGCACATAAACCAGCAGGCGTATAATTCGCAATTGTGTTATGTGCCACCATGAAGAGCAAATGATACAGTGATGGGGCAGTAAGCAGAGTAGAGGATTTACTTAGAGAAGGCAGGAGGCCTCTGGGAGGAGAAAACAACAAGGCCAACAGTTGCAGGATGAGTATGTGGGTGAGCTTCTCAAGGGCCAGAGTGTCCCCAGTCCTGGTGAGAGAAGCTCGGTGGGGTGGAGTGGGGGCACCTTGGTATGCATGGAGACAGGATGGATTTTTCTTCTCCAACTCTTCCAGTATTTCACAGTTAACACACCCTTCAGCAGAAATATCTTGAAGGCCTCCCCTCAAGTGAAGTCATCAAGAGTCTCCAAACTGCTGTTTTATACCCAGCTCTACTCTCTGCCAGTTATGTAAGGAAGGAGGAAGACACCAAAAGGCTTCCCGTCTAGCCAAGGAAATAAAGGATCACATGAGACTTGTGTTAACCAGCACGTCAGCTCCCAGTGGGATGCTTCCCACCCCTGCACCTCCTCTGGCTCAGTAACCTGATGTCAGTACCACCCACAGTTCCTCCTCTGCACAGATGCCAGCACCCATGCCTGGCTCTAACTCCCACCACACACAGGTCAAGGAGCGGGAGGTCAGACAGGCTATCCCATCACACCTGGCATGGATATTCTTGGGGCCTAACTTGGGAAGGCCAAGGAAACAAGGGCAAGGAGGGGACAAACATCCATTGAGTATCCCCCTCGGCCAGGCAGTTTTCACTCTCATTCTGTCTAGCCCTGTTATCCTTTCCCATGTGGGAGTGTGAGGCTGTGGGAGGTCTTGGGGCTTACCCAGGTCCAAGAGCTGGATGGGAGTCCGATCATCCCGGCCACTTTGGCTTTTGAGCCCCCTGTGTGTACTCTTGACTTCGGGCAAGTCCTCAACCGTGTGAAACAGATCTAGCAGAGGGCCTCTGCCTGGCACCGAGGCTCTCGGAGTCTGCCCACCCGACCACCGGTCATCCGCCCTGACTGGGGACTCAAGCCTCCTCGGAACAACATAAGGGCCCATCTCGTCTGTGGCCTGGAGCTCATGGCTCATCAAGAGGGCCTGAGTGCTTCCTTCAGGGACACCCCCACCCCCGCAGCACTGAGCACAGAGCAGACATCAAGCCCACATCGTTCCAAACACAACGGCACGTTGCAATAGAGGGACGCGTTCAGACAGAGCCTGATGCAAACAGCTTCCATCCACCTCTTTGCAGAAAATGGCAAGCGTGACCGTCCCTTCCACATCCATATCCCCATATGGTCTTTATAATCGGGGCAGGAGCCAGGATCCCCATTTCACGAGTGCAAATTGTGGCCTTCCGTGAGCCCTCTGCACCTTGTGTCCTCCTCCATTCCAGCTCCCCTCCAGGAACCCCACCCCTAGTCGTAGTTGCTTCACTGTTGTCCAATAAACACTTCGGGATGCAGCTTGATAAAAGATGTGTGCACCCCATCCCAGCTTCCCTGAGGGATAATGCCCCATAAATGTTAGTGTGACTTTTGAAGACTTCGTCTGTGGCAAAGTTCAAAGTCGAGGGTGGATTTGGGCTTCAGGCTGAGTCATTCTGGAATCCCCATTAAAGGCCAGATCTTTGCGTGAGCATTTCAAGGGGTTTTCTCAAATTCTATAAATAGTTTAATAACGCCTGTGTAATTATCTATTTTTATCGCCAGGCTTCCAGACAGTTTCAGAAGTGATGGGGCTGCTCCCTGAAAGTAGGATCTCATGTCTTCAGTTTCATTACCGCTTCCAGAGCACAGCCTGCGGGCCTGGCCCCGAGCAGTGGGATCCCAGACAGCACTTCTGCCTGCCAGAGGTGACCCGACTTTTGTGGGAGCATCTGGTCCAGGCAGAAACTCTAGGACCAGACCCTAGAAATCCCCGAAAGCTGGAAAAGCTGGGTTGTAGCCCCAGCTCCCACTTTACTCACACAGAAAACCCCAGCCAGCGTACTTGTCTCCTGTATGCCTTGTTCCTAAAATCGTGTCATGTGGGCATCATAACTCTTTTTTAGCAGGGAGGGTTCTCGCCTTTTCCCTAGGGTTTTCACATCCATTTCATCACTCTGTCATCCTCCTGACCCAGTGCAGGTCGTTTAGTCTCTTTCCACTCTACGCCTGATGGGGAATCAGGCACAGACAGCGATTGCCCCAATAACCGCACAGCAACTTGCCCAAACTAGACTTGTGGCGTTTTTATTTTGCAGACTTGTGGCCTTTTATTTGCTCCCGGAGCTGAGGCCATAGCGTGCACGCCCCCTCCCTCCCCACAGAGAGCTCTGCATGATGGGTAAGACCTCCCTACGCCGGGGCAGACCCTGGTGACCCTATGTGCCTCCAAGGCCACGGCCACTCTCTGGGCAGGGTGGCAGCCAGGCAGAGAGGAATGTCAATTCTGCAGAGCTGAGGGCTGGGCCCTCTCATCTGGGGGCACCCGCAGGGAAAGGCAGGGCAGAGGCAGGCAGCTGTCCTGTCCACAGGTGAGCCTTTTTGGACAGGACGCCTCTGGGGAAGGAAGAGCACCAGAAGCCAAATCAGGGACCTGGGTTCCAGCCCAACGAGCCTCAGAAGTGTGAGATGCTGTGTGAAGTAACACTTGTAGAAGTGGTCTGAAAAGAAAAGTGCCACATGAATGGATGGTGGGCCTCTGACCCCCAAATCAGGCTGGCAGCCAGGGTACCTCCCACGTGGTCTACTGGCTGGTGACTGAGGGCTGCCCCGGGAGACTTTGGTGCTCCGGTTCACCTGTACCTTGCAAATTGTACCTGTGAGTGTCTTCTGAGGCTCCATGAGTCCTATGACACTCTGCTCGCCCCCATCGGTACTCCTGTCTGTCAAACAGTCCAGCCCTCTCTTCCTCCTCAGGCCGAAAGCAAAACTTCCAGCCTCTTCTGAGGGCTTTTCAAGGCCACAGCCACAGCAGGTGCTGGCTCCCCCTCGCCTGATAATGAGGCTTCACGCCTGCCTAAGTGTGAGACAGAATCCCCACTGAATCAGCCCGACTTCTCAGCTTCTCCCCACTGCACCCCAGTGCTGCTGCTGCTCCCGCCCCCCCTCGTACAGATCAGCAGAGCTGAGCCAACCTGACCTGATTTTGCCAAGCCAGAGATATTCTAGGTGCTCACACCCTGGGAGGCTTGGAGAATGTCTCCAGAAGGTTCTAGATTCAACTGGAAGTGGCTGATGGCTGTTCCCAGCCACAGTGCCGTCCATGAACCATCAGTGATGGAGAGTGTCTCCAGTGATTTTTTTTTTTTTTTATTAGTAATAATTGGAGGGCCGGGATTGGGGGAACGATTTTCATTTCCACTGATTCAAGCAGATTCAAGATCATCCGATAACGTTATTCTCTCTTCATCCTTTTGAGTGGGACTCAAAGGGCTATAGTACCCACCAACAGGCAGGGCATTTGACATGATGCTCAGGAGAGTTTCAGGCAGGTGTGAAAGCCACAGTGATGGTCCCAGACCCAGATCTGTGTTTGCAGTGGGGAGCTGTTTCCTCTATCTGTGGTCCGGGGACCAGTCGTAGCGCCCCAGCTGCCCAGCTACAAAATTGGCAACATGGGTCTGGCAGATCGGGGAGCCCCATGTCCACGTCCGCAGTGATTGGGCTGAGGGATGGTCACGTGACAAGCAGGGCCAATCAGAATCTGTCCCTGAGATTTGTGGTTTGGACAGTAGGACACAGGGAGGTCTGTCTTCCTTCCGCTCACAAGCCATTACGATAGAGATTGGGAGCTACTGACCGCCATCTCTGCCCTTCGCCGTCGCAAAGGGAGACCCTGGCAGGAGAGAAGGTGGTTAATATGCACAAAACCAAGACAGGCAGAGGCAAGAGCGGGAGGGCCAGCTCTGGCATCATTGCATGAGCCCCGTGGATCGGCTGTGTCCTTGGACCCCACCCCTCCCGTTAGCCGGTTGAGGCCGCGTGCACGTTTGGGAGGGTTTCTGTCACTCCCAGCTGAGATCACTACCCAACAGCGCACAGCAGAGTGAAGCAGTGGAGAGTGAGAGTGACCAGGGCTTTGGCATCATGTGGGTGGATGTCTGGTCCGCGGGCCAGGCAGGTCAGGGATACTCAGTGAGAAGTCCCGCCTGGAGTGGGAAAGGACATGCCCAGAGCCAAGGAGCAGTGCAGGGCCCAGCAGACATCAGAACTCCAGGCAAGCAATCAGTCGTGGGGGGGAAGGCTGCAGCCCTGTGCTCACACTGGCCTCCGGGCCACCTTCTCCCTCCAGACAAGATGGGGAGCCACAGCAGACTCAGGCCCGAGCCTGAGTGACCTATGGGTCAGAGTCTCACTGTTCCAGAGCTGACGTACTACTGAGTGAATCCCCAGTGCCAGGCCTCAGCGCCTAACAAGACCGAGTCAAGACTAGCAGCCGTGGCCACAGTGTGGCCGTGATGGCCAGCTGTGGGTGCAGCCTGGTGAGCATGCCTCTCGGCCGGGGCTGCACCCACAGCCTGCCAGAAGGATGGGGGGCAGCCAGGTCCGGGGCCAGCTTTGGTGGACAGAATGACTCGGGATGCGATGGCCAAGAGGTCTCTCCGCCACTTGTTAAACACCTACTGTGCGCCAGATACACCGCACGCGTCACTCCTTGAAGCCAAGAAGGTCTCTCTGACCCAGTCGGAGGGACGCCAAGCCCTGGGTGATCCTTCCATGATGCTGCCCCAAGTGGGTGTGTGAGAGGCAGGGGGTGTGGGCTGCCGGAGGAAGCCTGGCCAAGACAAAGATGCCTACCAGATAGCCCTTCCTCCCTTCTCCTCCCCTGACCCTGGCGCTGTGCTGGAGGCATGCCCACCCAGCCTCAGCCCGTTCTCCTTACCGACCCGGCCCGGCCATGTGTCCTGATGCCTGGCCCCCAGCGCCATTCTGTCCTGCCCGGAGCCCAGGGATCCACTGTTCAATCACAGAAGGTGGGCCTGTTTTTACAGCCCTCACTTCTTCTGGTACGGAGCCACTGCAACCAACCTGAGGTGGCTTAATTTCCCTGAATCCCTTTTCATAAGGTTGCAGAGGGGTCTCGTGGAACCCGGAGGCCCCAGCCCAGAAAAGGACAGGAAATGGCACATCCAGGATTCTCTGTCTCAGGCCACGGGAGATTGATCTAGCTAGGCTCTAGTTTCCTCTCCGGACCAGCTCTGGGCTTGGGAATCCCCCTGCCTCTGGGGGGACTGCTACTTCAGAGAGGGAGTCGGCAGCAGGGGCGCCTCCCTGAGTGGCTGACACTGAAGCAGAAGCCTGAAGGAAGTGAAAGCCTGCACCGAATAAAAATAGAGCACCTCCTAGTCGAAAATGACTTTTCGTCTTTCCAATATAAAGAATTCCATCAAATACTCTCTTTGAGCCCTCCAGCCAGTGGCCGAGGGGAAGGGCTGAGACCCGCTCACTGCCGCTGGCTGTCACCAGCTCCTCAATGCCTGTCCCTCCCACGTCTCATCCCAGCCTCTCCAGGAAAAAGAAACTTCCTGCCAGAAGCAAATAAGACTGCACTTTCTCCTCTCCGCTGGGGAGATGGCAGCCCCAGCCACCTCTCTGCCCAGAAACAAACCGGAGTCACTGGGGGTGGAGAGTGTGCATGGGCACATTTCCCCGGGTCGTTTGTTTTCAAAGGAGAAGGGAATGATGGTGAGTTTGCAGGGAGCGGTGGGGCCGCCCGTGGACTTCAGGAAGTGTCCGAATACACTGTGATCCTTATGCCTTACCCCTCCCCTCGCTCAGGACGGCATCTCCCCAGTGCCGTGGCCGCCTGGGGGCAGGGGTGTCTCCCCCCTGTGCCTGTACGCAGCTGTTTTTGGCTTGACCACAGGACTCTATCATGCCAGAGTCCATGTGGTTGTCCAGAGCGGGGAAGAATTTCCCAGAATGCCTTGAGAAACCTGAGACACTGAATGGCTTTCAGGGCTTATTGATGTGGCCGGTGCAGGAAATAGCAGTACGTCAATAAATAGTTTTAGGCAGGAAACAGGGCTTAAATGGTAGCCTTAAAGTTTGGGGAAAGGCACTAGGGGTTGCTGGGAGGGAGCCTGCCAGGCAGATGAGAACCTGGAGCCAAATACCAGACTTTGAAATGGCTGCCACCAATCTGAGGCCCCTTGCTGGTTCTGGATGCAAGAGGCCGATGTTGAAGGCAGAGCTGAGACCCAGGGGACGGCCGATTTCGGTTGGCAGAAAAGAGCTCCTTGTTTCAGAGGAAAAGCCGGCAGCCGACAACATGCGTGCCCAGAGAAGACACGCAGCTGGGTTTCGGTGGCCTCTGAGCTGGGCATGTTCGCAACGCATTTCCCCACCCTTCCAGTGAGAGTCAACGCTAGCTTGTAGAACGCTCCAGGAGTTCCGCTGTCCTCGTCAAAAAAATCAAGGGAAAGGGTCACAACCTGCCAATTTCTTCCTAAGGAGCTGCTTTTCTGATTATAAAACAAAATGTTCACAGAAAAATAGAAACATTCAGGAAGTAATAAAAAGTAAAAAACAAAGGTCATCCATAAATCCACTATTGAGAAACAACGACTGTTACACCTTGGATATTTCTCATCTTTTTCCTTTCAAAGAAAATTTCACGGGGGCGCCTGGGTGGCTCAGTCAGTTGAGCATCTGACCCTTGATTTCGGCTCAGGCCATGATCTTCACGGTTCGTGGGTTCGAGCCCAGCATCGGGCTCCACGCTGACGGCACTGAGCCGGCTCTCTCTTCCTCTCTCTCTCTCTGCCCCTCCCCCTACTCACACTCTCTCTCTCTTTCTCCCTCTCTCAAAATAAATAAAAATGTTTTTAAAAAATTTGTGGATGCGATTACATGCAATTACATGCAATTATGCTTTCGGTTTTTTCACTTAACGTGATATAGCCATTTTCCCGTGGTGTTATAAACTTCTCATAAACATAATTTTTAATGGGTGCAAGGATTATTGCTTACTTAATCATTCTCCTATTGTTGGATACTTAGGTTGTTGAATTTTTGTGCTTGTTAAGCTTATTTTTCCTGTTACTATTAATACTGCCTTATGATAATTATCCCCAAGTGCAATCACTCAATCAAACAATAAGAACACTTTGAAGGCTTATTTTAAGATCTTTTTAGGAACGTATAGCCAATTTACACGGCACGCATATGAATGTCTATCTCACCGCATCCTCACCAGCACTGACAACTACCGGTTTTTAATTTATTAATATAGAAGGTAGAAAAAAATGGTATTTTCATTAATTTGATTGCTACTGAGACTTAATTAATTTGTTCCTATTTATTTATCAGCAATTTATGTTTTCATAAGTGAATTATCCTTTAATGGCCTTTTCCCATTCGTCCATGAGGGATTAAGTACTTGTATTACAAATGTGATCAAGGTGTTTATAGACTGTTGCCCTGTGTCACATTTATTACAGACTTTTTTCCCAGACTACTAATTGCCTTCTAAGTGTGTTTGTAATATTTTGATGCATTCCTTTGTTGTGTTAATGTGGAAAGCCCTTCTCTATCCAGAAATTTTATTCTCGATCTAATTTTCTTCAAATTCATGTGGTTTGTCTCTCTCTCTTTTTTTTTTTTTTTTTTTTTTTTTTCTTGAAGGTTTACCTCTTTATTCCAGCTGGTATTCATTTTAGGAGCCAGTGTGAAGGGAGACTCTAAAGTATTATCCCCCCCAACTCCCAACAGTACAGCTGTACCTGTACTGTTGCCTGAGTGACTAATGCTCCCTTTGCCACTGATTTGTGGTCCTCTGGGGACCATGTGATAAATCCTTATGGATACCAAATCTGTTTCTAGGCTATGTGATCTAACTATCCATTCTTACTTATGTCAGTTCCACACCCTTTCGAATTAAAGCTTTAGGGTAGGTGAAAAACCGTATGACTCTTTGCAATTTTGATTGTTCTGATTTTAGCTTTTCTCCTGTACTCTTTCAAATTACTTTTAGGATTATTGTTTTAAGCCCTTTTCCCTCCAAAGAGTTCCCATTGGAATATGGAGTACAAACCGAAGTCACGCTTGTGAATCATTTCACAGGGAATCACCATCTTTATAATGCTATCTACCATTAAGGAATATTGTGTGTTTCTTCATTTGTGGAAGACTGTCCGGAATCTCTCAGTTTGGTTTTGCAATTTTCTTCGGAGAAATTTTGCACATTTCTAAATAATGTTGGTGAAGTATTTTTGTTGCTTTAAAAAAGGAGCTTTTGTGCACTAAAATATCTCACTGGTTAATCTTATTTTAAAAAGGTGTTGATTTTTGTTTATTAATTTTGGGTCTAAATACTCTTATTAATTAATTAGTGGCTAAACTGTCTTCTTAATTCGAATCTTTATTAGAGGGTTCTCCTGGGTTTTTCATACGCGTAACCACATCAAATCATTTTATCTCCTTCCAAGGGTCATGGACGTTAGGCCTATTGATGTAATATATTATGTTGATAGATTTCCTAATACTAAATCGTCCTTGCCTTTCCGGCATAAAATCTACTTGGTTATAACGATCTATTTACTAGCATTTCATTTAGGACTTTCACATCAACTCACATCGGAGAGATAAGCCCATAGACTTGCTTGCTTGTAACATACTATCATGAGATTTGGGTAATAGGAAATTGGAAAAACGTATCTTTTTATGTTCTAGATCAGTCAACATAGCAGAGCAGCTATCTAATTTTTTGAAAATTTGAATCAACTTACCTATAAAAATCATAAGTTTAGAGACCTCCAAATTCAGAACTTTTCATTTTGTTTTATGATTTTTATCTTTTCTGACTTTTTTATTGATTTTTTTTTTTAAGTAAAGTGTGGTTATATTTATTTTTTTTAACATCGCCTGTTTTATCATTTTCCCCCAAATCATCAACACAGCGTTGTAAATAGCTTTTATTACATTTTTATCTACTATATATCTTTTTTAATATTTTGATTGTATTTCTGCTTTATTTCTGTTTCTTCTTCCTGATTTTACATAATTTCCTTTCTCTGTTTTCTAATTAATTAGTTTTGGGCTTTATCTCTATTGTGTCCTTTCATATATTTCCTTAGTTACCAGAGCCTTATTAATAAAAGCTTATTTACTTTGAGAGAGACAGAGAGAGGTGGGAGAAGAGGGGCAGAGAGAGAGAGAGAATCCCAAGCAGGCTCCATGCTTCAGCACAGAGCCCAACATGGCGTTTGATCCCATAAACCATGAGGTCATGACCTGAGCCAAAGCCAAGAGTCAGACAGCTTAACCAACTGGGCCATCCAGGAGCCTCCTCCACATGTGTGATTTCGAATTTAATAACATATTTCACCCAGTATATCCAAAATTTCAACATGTAGTTGATATTTTTTAAATATGAGACATTTACATTCTTTGATACTAAGTCTTTAACAACTCCTCTCTATTTTACACTTACAGCACATCTCCGTTCGTATGACCACATTTCAAGCACTCAGTAGTCCTATGTCACGAGTGGCTACCATACTGGACAGAATAGGTTTGGATGATGTATTTGCTTCCTCTTTTTAATAGCCCAAATAGTTAAGACTATAAACTCACCTTTCACTATAGCTTTGACCACATCCCGCAAGTGTTTATAACTCTCTATTTCCTAATCTATTATCACATATTTGATGATCTCTTCATTCCATCTTTCTTTAGGAGACTATTTTTAAACACCCAAGTAATTGGCTGCTCTTTTATCGCTCTTAATTCTTGGCCCAAATAGAATTTCTGTGCTTGGAAATTTGTAGTGAATCACAACTTACATGAGGCTAGTTTCCCTTTAGTCTTATTAATTACATTATTGAAACCATCTAAGTGATTGAATTTTCTCCATTAGCCATGGAATACATGGTTTCATTTCCAAATACTGTCTTCTTTGTTTTCTTATGTTTCAAGAGATTTTGTTTTATATATTTGAGTCAATGCTATGTAGTATATAATCTTTCTTGTTATCTATTATGAATGTAATTATACATATATATATAACCTTTTTTATTTTACGTAAGTATTGTTATCTTGAAAACTACTTTGATTTTACTAGTGTTTTCATTTTATTTTTATTTTCCCACCATTATTTTTACCCATCCATTTATTTTATATATCCTGTTTTCAGTGTGGCCAATGGTTACTAGTGTTTACTTTTAATACTTTCAAAGTCATAGTTTAACTTCTATTTCTATGTTTACCGTACTTAAGGAAAACACAATAGCTTGTGAATCCTTCAGGTCTAAATTATGAAATGTGTATGCCTTACAGTCTTCTGTTCCTTTCTACCAGTATTTATCAGTCTTCAGTAATTTAATCTTAGATTATTAAATCACTACTACTATAAGATTCTTATTCAGATTTCATTTAAAGATTAAATAGCTTCTCTTTCAAGGACTGTTTCCGGCTTTTGATTCTATCTGACAACCAAAGTTATAATTACTTATTTTAACTTCATCAGTCTGTCTCCCTCGTTTCAGTTTTCACTTCTGGTCCTGCTCTACTCTGATTTCCTCAAGCTGAGTCTAAATTTTGTTGGCCGGGCATGCTCTTAAGAAAGCTTTTGCATTTTTAAATTATTTTTCACTGTGGCAACAGAAAACACCACATAAGTAAAATTTACCATCTCGACCGGTTCTATGTGTGCAATTCCATCACGTTAGCTATGGTCACATTGTTGTGCAACCAGTCTCCACAACTTTTTCATCTTACGGAACTGAAACTCTAACCCATCAAGCAATTCTCCGGTCCCCTCTCTCCCCAGCCACCAGCAACCACCATTCTGTTTTCTGTTTCTGTGATTTCGACTTCTCCAGTTACCTGTGGAGGAGGAATCATACGGTATTTGTCATTTTGTGGCTTGCATATTTCAGTTAGCATAATGTCCTCCAGGTTCACCTGTGTTGTAGCACGTGTCAGAATTTCCTTCCTTATTAAGCATGTAGGTAGGACTTGGAAGAACATTTACTTAGGTAAGATGCGTTTCTCCTGCTTTTGCTCGGCGCTCTGTGTGTTCTTTTCCCCCACAAACAAACGAAGATGTTGCCTCGGTGTCTCTGAGTTTTAACATCAAATACAGAAGTGTAAGGCCAACCACATTTTTGTTCCTTTGTAAGAAACCTAGGGCTGTTGCCCGCCCCCCCCCCCCCCCCGCGCCCCGATCAAAGCTGTTTTTAGAATTTTTCTTTTTCTTGAAATTAAAAAAGAAAATTCTCCTGCTAAGTATCGATGGTGGGGCTCCGGAACGCCATGCGCCCCTTCCACCCGAAGAGTGTACTCTTTGACTTCTGGTTTTCAACTCAAAGTGTTTCGCTCTGCTCTCTGTATCCCATCTATTCTGGGACCCTTTTTGAAAACCTCTGTAATTCATAGGTTAGACAACCGTCCACTCAGTCTTCTCCTTTTTCATTTCCTTTTCATCCATCTTCAGCTTTCTAGTTATTTTCCAAGTTTGTCTTATGTACGACTTTTTCTGCAGAACCCATTCCGTCCTTTGTTGCCTTCGGCTCACGTCCCCATGTTGCCACTGTGTTCCTCATTCCCATTCGGTTCCCCCCCCCCCACCCCCGAACGCCGGCTCCCATCTTAACACTTCCTCTCTGCTTGGGGCTTTTAGCGAGTCGTGGTCCCTACTTGTGAACGCCCCTCCACCTGTCACAGAACCCATGCTATTGCCCTTCGGGACCTAAAAGCCCACCATGTTTTGTACTTGAATTTTTAACTTTATTTATTCTTGGCACCCTGTTTTCATTTTCAAAGCCATGCATTACCATTAGGCCTTCAGGGTGGCGAGCCCCTGTTCTGCGGTGCAGGCTTTTCCCATAGAGGGCGGATTGCTTTTCTCTTCCCTTACCCTTGAATGACAGAGGCTCAGTTTGGTTCTGGGGTTAGCCGTATGGATCATCCTTGGAATTCTCGATGTCTGCTGTGGCAGCGGTCGAGTCCTCCTCTCTGTGGGTGGTTTCATGTGCACACCCCAAATGTGATTTCCAGTATTTAGCAGGTGTTCAGATTCCTAGTGCGTTTTGCCAGCCCCAAACAGAGTCCTCTCTTGGGGCCACTGATTACCAGGAGGAAACTGAGTCAGGCTGTAGTTCTTTGATCAGAAGTGATCGGTTTTTTTAAACTCTGGCTTCTGGTATGCACAGCCCCAAGCCTTTTCCTGACTGAGAGCGCTTTGCCTGATAGTATCGCGCCTCTGAGGACACAGGGTGCCTTCGGCCCCTGAATCCCTAGTGACCAGGGCAAGAGCAGTGCTGGTAGGAGCCGCCCTGGTGCGCGGGACGGGGTGCGAAAGCAGCCACAGACTGCCTACCAGCCAGGGGCCGACGGGGAAGGGCTGAAGGCCAAGCTGCCTGCCCATCTACCCCTTGACTTTGGTCTTCTGGGGAGGAGGCTAAGCTGCTCTGGGCAACAAGAGCTTCTTCGTGGCAGCACTTTAGTTAGTGGCGTCAACCTCCCGAGTCTGGTGAGGAGTCTGCTGGTGAACTGTTATCTTCCTTCTGGGTGCTGTCGTGGGGATTTCTTCTTCTACGTTCGCCTGCACAGGCATTTTTCTGGGAGATGGGGAAAGGATAACTCAGGCACTGACAGAGGGCCCCGACTTGACTCCCAGGTCGGCACTTTATAAAGGCCGGGAGTTGTGGTTCTCAGCCACGGTTGCACAACGGAATCACCCGGAGGCTTTCACGGATCACCAGGGTCCTGGCCCCACCGTGGCCAACGACACAAACCTCTCTGCAGCGGAGCCCAAACATCTGTAGCTTCCAGGTTCCTCCAGGTGACTCCAGCGTGCAACCAAGGCTGAGAGCCTTCGGGCCAGTATTTCGAGAGCAATGGTAGGGCGGAGGTTCTCACTCAGATTCCAATGCTAAGTGACCTTGATCCAGTCTTTTAACCTCTTTGAGCCTTAGTCTCTCCCATTCGAACGTTGAAACACTAATGTCTGCCTCTGCTCTGACCACACAAGGATATAGTGGGACAAACACAGGCTAATGAGAATGAAATGACCTAAAGATTCATGACTTCTAGGACAGCAGTCCAGGGCCCTTTATAGGCCTAGGGTGGTGGGCAAAGTCATGTATTCATTCACAGGTACCTAAAACACCACCAGGCCGCCCCTCTGGGCTCCCTGCTCTCAGTGCAGGGCCCACTTCGGATCCTCTGTCCCCGTCTCTCTCTCTCCCTCTCTCTCTCTCTGCCCTTCCCCACTTGCACTCTCTCTCCCTCTCTCTCTCTCAAAAATATACAAACATTTACGGACACGTGGGTAGCTCAGTCAATTAAGCGTCCGACTTCAGCTCAGGTCACGATCTCATCGTTCGTGCGTTCGAGCCCCACGTGGGGCTCTGTGCCAACAGCTCGGAGCCTGGAGCCTGCTTCAGACTTTATCTCCCTCTCTCTCTGCCCCTCCCCCTCTGTCTCTCCCTCTCTCTCTCTCTCTCTCTCTCTCAAAAATAAACACTGAAAACTTTTAAAATAAAAATAAAAAGGAAGAGGAAGAAAAGCTTGTCCAGAGCGGGCAGATCTGGGTTCAAATCCCAGCTCTGCCATGGGCAAACTTCTCTAACCTCCGTTTCACCATCTATAAAATGGGGCAATAATGGGACCTACCTCATGGGATCATTGTGATGATCGAATATGAACAGGGTACTTGACTCAGTGTCTGGTGCATGGGCAGCGGCTGCTGTCGCTATTGTCTGATATACACACACGCTTTAAACTGGTCAAACTGTGAAATTATAAGCCGTGACCCGGGCTCATCAGAAGCAGAAACCGAGTGACATCTCTTGGAGATCTTCTTACCCAGCCCGAATTTGCCAGCCAAGGAGGCTGCGGCCCCGTCTGCCCTTTTAGGCTTCTAGATGGCACTTCCGTCACGCACAAGGCGCAGACGTGAACCACGTCTTCTGTGAGATTCTGGCAGCAAGGAGAATGTGCGGCCGAAATGAGCAAGGGGGCGGGTACTGGGCGGTGGGAACGGCCTGCCGCCCATTCTACAGCGTGTCCGTTCCTCTTGGTGGCACAGTCACCCAGATCCAGAATCTTGGTATCACCTTTGAGTCTTCCTTTTCCATCAGCCCTGCAATCCATCGCTTTGTGACTCCTTATCTTGACAATGTGCCAATCCTGTATCAGGCAGCTATTGCGGCTCGACAGACACCCACAGAAATCCTAACGGCACACCTTGCTGTCTTGTCTTATGTGCCTCCAAGTTGGCTGGGGGTCACCTGATCTCGTCTAGACTTGGGTGGGGCCCTGCTTCGCGGGTCTCTCATCTTCCCTTTGGGACCATCAGACCGGCCCCCGGATGGCCTTCCCATGACAATGAGAGAAGCGTGGGAGGGTAAACATCAGGCCATTTAAGGCCTGGGATCAGAACCGGCGCCCTGTCACGTCCGCTTATTCTGTTGGCCAGAGCAAGTCATATGGCCGAACCCAAAGACAAGGGGCAGGGGAGATATATTTCTGAATATAATCTAACCTACCACAGAGTCTCGTCTCACAGATGCCAGGGAGTTCAGGTTTTGTGCAGCCTGCGCTTTTGCGGTGGCCTCCGTCTGGTCTCCATATCCATGCCGTATTAACCTTGTAAGGAGCATAGATATGACCGTGGCCTTTCGTGACGCACACACCCCAAAACCTCCTCTGCCAACCATCACACAGAATGCAGCGCCTGGGCTGGTTACAATTGTCCGTACTCTAGCCCCACCCTCTTTCTCAGGCCTGCCTCCTGTTTTGTCCTCTCTATGCCACCCATGCCGGACCCAGGCTGGGTTATACCTCCCTGTTTCCCAAACACCCATGTTACCCCCCCTACATCGTTTTTCTCCCCACCAGACGCACCCCACCCCTGTCGGAATCCTAGCTTTTTTGTGGCCTTGATTTCCAATTGGAAGTGATAACTTCTGCCTCGGAGCCCCCAGAGACCTTTCACCTAGAATGACCCCCCTGTCCCCAGTGGCTTTAATACCTTCATTCTTGTATCACAGTTATGAGTGAACATGTCATTTCCTAGTCCTTAAAACGGAGCCTGGCACACAATGGGGCGATACTATTTTTAAGGAAGATAAATGAGTGCCTCTAATCTTGCTACTTGCCCTAAGCAGGCAGGGGCTGTAGCTGTCTCTAGCCCAGTGCCGGAGCCCTGACGGGCCTCAGTCACTAATGGCTGACGTGCAGGACAATATTCTGGTTACCCTCCCTCAGGTGGCGGGCATGCTTTGGAGGTTAACCAGAGGGGGTGGAATGGGCGAGGCGATGCCTCTGGGAGAGGTGTCATCTCGCCTTCATCTCACTCCCCCACCTCGCCATTGGGGTCAGCGAGGCAAGGCTGACGGGCCCCCGATCTGGAAACTGAGGAAGAGGCGCTGTGGACGCAGGTCGGGGTGGCTCTGGAGTCCCCAGCAGTCACCCTCCAGCCGCTGAAAGCATGGGGTTGACCAGTTGCCTCGGACTAGCCCTTAGCCGGTAGGCACTACGGCTGAGCGGGTTGACCTTGGCGAGGCTGACCCGGTCTCTTGTGCCTCCGCAGAAGGACTTCACGGTGCGGGAGGAGCTGCAGCAGCAAGACGTGGAGCGCTGGCTTGGCTTCATCACCTTCCTGTGCGAGGTGTTCGGCACCATGCGCAGCAGCACGGGCGAGCCCTTCCGCGTGCTCGTCTGCCCCATCTACACCTGCCTCAGGGAGGTAAGCGACCGGCGCCGACAACGTCACCTTGGAATGTCTGTAAGCAAAACCCGGATGCCCGGGGAACGCTACGGGGCCGGTACCACTTACCGCGCGATCAATCGCTTGGTAAAGAGAAACGTAAGTCCCCGGGCTTCTGTTTACGAAAGCCAGGCTGTAATTTACTCGGTTTGTATAAAGGGCAAGAGCCGTCCAAAGGGAAGTATTGTTAACTCAGACCTCACAATCTAGAACGCTGCCTGCAGGGAGGAGGCCTCCAGGAAGTATGAACTGAATGAGTGGATCTTTGGTCTGGATTGGTTTGCCGTTGAATTATTTGCTTCTAAATTTCACCTAAAAAAAAGAAAGAAACAAGAATTGCCGAGAAGCTTTTGAGAAGCAAGAGGTCAGGGGTGGCCTTGCCCTACCAGGTACAGGTCAGGGGCGGCCTGCCCTACCACTGCAGAAGGTCACCCTGGCTACGCCCGGGGGCCAGAATTGGAAGGGACAAACACAGAAACCGGGAGCGCCTTACGGGGCCGTTGGTGTCGTCTGGTGACAGGGTGGTGGCTCGGAACCCAGCCGTGACGGTGTAGAGGGGGACTGTATTCCAGTTGTGTTTTTGAGCTGGAACCGACGGGACCTGCTGACGTGAGATTTCGGGGAAAGGAGGAAGGGACGTGGGCTCCCGGTTCATCGGCCTGGTGGCGCCATTTTCTGGGATGGGAAGGCCTGGAAGAAAAACACAGTGGGGATGAAAACCAGGAGTCGTTTTCTTCTGTTTGGGTGACCTCGTAGTCACCAGGGAGCTGTCCCGCGGTTGCTCAGATAGAAGTGTCTGGAGATCAGGAAGCCATCGGGATCCCTGGGGACATGGACTTGAGCGTCGTGTAAAGTGACAGTGTGCACCTGGTGCTCCAGGCGGGGGACCAGATGGGGTGACCCGCGGAGTGAGGGTAGATGGAGGAGTGGCCAGGAGGCGGGAAGGCCAGCCAGGAGGGCGCAGGTCAGAGGAGGCTCCAGGAGGACCGAGAATCATCCTACCGGGAGCTGGTGCCAACCCGTCACATGTGCTGCCCCCTCCCACTCCCAGCAGCGGCCCTGGGACCTAGGGAGGAGCAGCCTTGGGAGCGGCGGAGGGGGGTCAGTCCGACCAGCCAGAGAAGCGGCCGGGGTTTAGCAACAAGGAGGTCAGGGGCCCGTGGTGTCAGTGGGGCGAGCACGGACACCACGTGAGGCCACGCTGCGGAGTCAGTGGAGGTGAGGACGTGCGTGCGGACAAGTCTTTGGAGAAGTGTTTCTGTGAAAGGCAACAGGGAAAGAGGAACCTGTCACCTACAGGGGAGGGGTGGCGTCAAGGGACATTTTTTGTGGTTTTGAAAGGAAGGAGATAATAGAGCAGTGTAAGAGAAGGGAAGGGGTATTTGTGAATGTCTTGGAAGCATCCACTTCTAGGGAGCAGGGTGCTCGCCCCAGGCGGTGCAGACGCTGGCTAGAGCAGAGCACGCGGAACTCCCCCGGGGAACCTTGGAAACCCGTCAGTCTCGTAGCCAGACATACTCCTTAACGAATGCGCCTGGTTTCAGAGTTCTTTCTCAGAATCAGAAAACGGCCTCTTCCAACCGTGTGTCGTTCTCAAAGCGTCGCAAACTTGAACGCAGCACCACGAGAGGCCATAGCTTTGCATTTGCCGTCCCTCGGGGGTGGCTGGAAGGCGGCCCTCTCGGAAGCAGGATGGCCTCTTGGGGTCCTCCCACCCCTGCCTGAGTCGCCCTGTGCCCCTGGCAGCCCAGCTCAAGGCAGGGAGCGGCGCTGTTCGAGGGCAGTGACCTGGATTGCCCCGACACGTTCCCTCTGCGTGATCTGGGCACCTCCTGGTGTTGCCATCACCTGCTTCCCCGAGCAGCAGGAGGCAGGGCTACAGCCGAGCGCCGGCCCTGGCTGCCAGGACGCTTCTAACACCGCCTGAGGTAGCGCGAACTTTCGGGTGTGAGATCCGGAAGGTGCCAGGAGATCTGCGCAGAAACCGAGGAGCTTCCCCTAATGCACGCTTGTTGGGTACATGAAACCTTTCAGGACGGTGTCACAAACCCAAAGGTGCCTGCCACGCTCACGGTAAACTTGAAGAGTACATAGTTCATCTGTGGCTTTCACCGTTTTGTGAAAAGAGGAAACTGGAGCCCCGTGCTCCAAGCTGTCTGCTCGGGGCCCACGGTGAGGTGGTTCAAGAGCACCGGGCCGGGGCTCAAATCCTGCCTCTGCCGGTTTTCGGCCGTTCCATCTCAGGAGAGAGCTCACCTGCCCTGAGCCTTGGCTCCTGACCTGTAGAGCGGGATCATGCTGCTGGCCCTGAAGGGGTTTAGGGAGAAAGACACGGTGTGGAGTGGGTGCTAAGAGCACCAGGACAAGTAGGTCAGGGTGTGGAAGGAAATGCCCAAGGGACTTGTTCTTAGGCACGGTGGCTTTCAGAGAGCTGGGTGTCCTCCAGGCTGACTTAGGACTGGGCACATGCCCAATCTTAAAGGGACACAGAGGCTGAGAGCCCTGCCCAGAGGGACACAGAGCCAGTCAATGCCAGGGCTGGCCTGGAGCTTCTCACCGACCAATCTAGGGCTCTTTCCAATAAATAGAGAACTTAGCTTCCCTAAAACAGGGCCTTAAGAAAAGATGGGGGCATGAAGGGGGGCCCTGTGCCTTTGCCAGCTCCCTGGAGATAGACACTTGAATTCGCAGAATCTGTTGCTGCCTCCCCTACCTTATCTGTCACACACACACACACACACACACACACACACACACACACACTCATACCTAGGCCTGACTGACATTCCCAAAGCAGGTTGGGCCAGCTCTAAGAAGTTTCTAGAAGCCAAAGCCACTGCTGCTGCCTCTCTCTCCGTGGAAGAGCTTAGGGTATTCCCCTGAGGCCATGCAGATGGCCGACCCCAAATCTACTGGGCCCACCCCTACCCTGGGTCCTCCCAATTCCCAGAACCACCCCAGGCCCACATTGCCAGCTGCCCACTAGACACATCCAGGTCATGCCTCAAGCCCCTCCAACAAGATGTGGCCAGAGCTCTTCCCCAGGGCCTTCCTGCACAGTCCAGGTCCTGGTGTGGGCCCAGACCCTTACTTCCTGCCCCCTCGCAGCCAGGCAGCAGCCCCAGAACTCACCCGGTTGCCTTTTCTTACAGTCATGGGCCACCCATTGTATCCCCTGCTTCTGCACACCTCCATGGCTTCTCCTCCTCCCCTTTCCTCTAGCTCCTGAATAAAACACAGACCCATGGGCCATCTTGGTGTGAAAAGTCTCATTTAGCACAAACCTAAGAGGAAGAAAATCATCACAGCCCTACCACAACCTTGGGGTCCTCAGCTCACAGAGGCCACCTTCCCTGGACCTGGGCCTCACTGACCCCCATGCCCCTTTAAGATTGAGTGTGCGCTTGGCCCCAAAGCCCCTTCAGACTGGAGGCCACCGAGGGCTCTGAGAGGCACCCTGCCCTGGAGGGAGTCCCTGGGCCTTTCCTTGCACACTCTGACCTAGTTGAATTAACTGTTCTCTCAGTTACTCAAGCTTGAGACCTTGGACTCCATCCCTGGAGTCTCTTTCTTCGTGGCCATAACACCTTTTCCCAGGCCCAGCCCAAGTCCCCTCTTCTGGGAAGTCCCCACCCCCACCCCCAGCAGAGCACAGGGACAGCTCCCAAGAACGAGGCATTGCACTCCTTTCCTGAGGCTCCGGCCTTTCCGTGGTGCCTTAGTTAGTATTTTAGTATTGGGTAATTTAGTATTTAATTTATTTAGCAGTTTAGTATTTAGTCATGATAACAGCACAGTGAAAGGCATTGGTCCCAAGCACATGATGCATTCTTTTCTCTTTTAACTCTGAAGATTATCATCCCCGGTTGCTAAAGAACAGAGAGGTCAGGCAGCTTGCTCCGGGCCCCACAGCAGAGTCTGCTTTGGAATCCAGGTCTGACTGCTGGAGCCTCTCTCTGCTCTTCACATTCTGCTCCTGCCTCATGAAGCACCTTTCTCTCTCCTCGGTCCCTAGCCCAGCGCCTGCTACACAGCGGAAGCCAAATAGGCCATCGTGGAATTGATTCCGCTTTTACCATAAATAACATGCGCCGATCAGATCTCTCTTTGAGGGATGGAGAAGAATCATGTTCAGTGAGCACTTTTCATTGTCTAAGTGCAAATGGCTGTGCCAAGGTGGTTTTCAAAGTGATTGAAGAGTATAATTGGTGCCTGGAAGGTGCAGGAACCTCCTTGCCCTCCTGTTTACTGCTCGCGTTCGCTTCGTGAGCTCTTTTTTTATGTTTTTTAACATTTTTTTAAAGTAATTTCTACACCCAGCGTGGGGCTCACACTTAAAACCCCAAGATCAAGAGTCACATGCTCTACCGACTGAGCCGGCCAGGTGCCCCTCTTTTTTAAATGTTTTTAATGTTAATGAAATGTTATTGTCATAAGAACACTTAATATGTAGCCTACCCTCTGAACAGATTCTTAAGTGTACATTACAGTTATTGTTAACCTCTAGGTACAATGCCACGCAGCAGATCTCTAGAATCTATCCGTCTGGCATAACAGAAATTTTGTGCGTGGCAATTAGCTGCTCACACTCCCTTCTGCTCCCAGCCTCTGGCTTCCACCATTCTATTCTTTGCTTCTACAAGTTTGACTATGTTAAATACCCTGTGCAAGTGGAAATATGCAGTATTTGTCCTTCTGTGACTGGCTTGTTTCACTTAGCATAATGTCTTCCGGGTTCATCCAGGCTGTCCCATACTGCCGAATTTCCTTCTTTTATAAAGTGGAATAGTACAGTGGACTCTTGAACAACGTGGGTTTGGACCCTGGGGGTCCACTTACATCCAGAGTTTTTACAGTACAGCTCTGTACATGTATTTTCTCTTTCTTAGGATTTTCTTAGTAATAGTTTCTCTCTTCCGGCTTACTTTATCGTACGAATACAGTGTATAATGCCTATAACATACAAAATATGCATTAATTGACTGTTTATGTTATTGGTAAGGCTTCTGGTCGACAGTAGGCTATTAGTTAAGTTTGGGGGTGTCAAAATTATATGTGGATTTTCGATTGCACAGGGGGTCAGTGCCACTAACCCCTGCGTTCAAGGCTCAACTGTATTCCATTGTATGGGTATACCACATTCTTAAATCTGTTCATCTGTTAGTGGACATGTAGGTCGTTCCGACATCTTGGCTACCGCAGTGAGCACAGGAGCGCTAATGTCTCTTCGAGATCTTGATTTCAGTTCTTTTAGATCAATACTCAGAGTGGGGTTGTGGATAATATGGTCGTTCTATTTTTAGCTTCTTGTTTAACTGTCTTTCAGAATAGCTATTTCTCTAACACTTGTCTTTTTTTTTTAAATAGTAATAATAGCCGTGCTCACAGGCGTGAAGCAGTGTTGATTTGCATTTCCCTGATAATTAGTGACATTGAGCACCTTTTCATATGCCTGTTGGCCATTTGTATGTCTTCTTTGGAAAAATGTCCATTCAAGTCCTTAGCTCATTTTTTTCAATCCAGGTATTATATATTATATATTTTGAAAATTAACCCATTCAGATATGTGGTTTGCAAATATTTTCTCCTATTCTGTAAGTTGCTTTTCACTGTTGTGTGGGGTGTGTGTGTGTGTGTGTGTGTGTGTGTGCGTGCGTGTGTTTCTGCGCAGAAACTTTTTCATTTGATGTAGTCCCAGTTGTCTGTTTTTGCTTTTGTGCTTCTAATGTCCTATCCGTGAAATCACTGCCAAGACCAATGTCATGAAGCTTTTCCCCTATGGTTTCTTTGACAAGTTACAGTTTCAGGTCTGAAGTTTTAATACATTTGAAGTTATTTGTGTGTGTGTGTGGTGTAAGAGTCCAATTTCATTCTTTGGCATGTGGATATCCAGTTTTCCCAGCACCATTTGTTGAAGAGACTATGCTTTCCCCACTGTGTGTTCCTGGTACTTTGCGGAAGGTCAGTCGACCACATATGCATGGATTTATTTCTGGACTCTCAATTCTGTCCCATTGGTCTACACGTATGTTTTAATTACCATAGCTTTGGAATATATTCTGAAATTTGGATGTGTAGTGCTTCCTGACACGTTCGTTTTCAAACTGTATCAAGACTGTTTTGGCTATGTGAATTTTTTGTGGTTCTATATGAATTGTAGAATTGTCTGTTCTATTACTTTAAAAAAGGCGACTGTAATTTTGATAGGGATTGCATTGAATATGTAGGTCACTTTGGGTGGTCTGGACATTTTAACAATATTACATCTTCCACGTCAAGATCAGGAACAAGACAAGGGTGTCCACTCTTAACGCTCCTGCTTAACATAGTATTAGAAGTCCTAGCCACAGCAACTAGGCAAGAAAAAAGAAATAGAAAACATCCAAATTGAAAAGAAGAAGCAAAATTGTCTCCATGTGCAGATAGCATGATCTTGTATATAGAAAACCCTAAACTTTCTAAAAAAAAAAAAAAAAAAAAAAAAAGAAGAAGGAAGAAAGAAAGAAAAAAGAAAACCCTAAAGACTCTACCAAAAGATTTAAAAAAGGTTAAAACTAATAAATGAACTCAGTAAAGTTGCCAGGCACAAAATCAATGTACAAAAATCAACTGCATTTCTCGACACTATGATAACAAACTACCTGAAAAGGAAATGGGGAAACAGTTCACTTTACAGTAGCATGAGAAAGAGTAACATACTTGGGAATAAACTTAACTAAGGAAGTAAAAGACTTACCCACTGAAAACTGAAAAATGTTAATGAATGAAATCAAAGAAGGCCCAAAGAAACGGTAAGGCATCCCTCAAGCTGTTTTCCAGGAGCGTTCTAAGGACCCCTTCATCCTGCTGAGGCCCTCAGCCAAACTGTGACTGCCAGGGCCCCACACAGGAGGGTATAATTAGTGTTTGTGGCCTGAGCTACGGGTGTCGTCATCTCCCATCTCAGCTGGAGCCAACGTGCCAACCATTTAATTGGTTGGGGGCGGGGGGGGGGGGGGGGGAGGGCAGGGAGGGTCCTCTCCTCACACCCTTTTCCTGACCCAAAAAACTCTTGGCTCGCTCCACTCTGCTGTCGCCTCTATGACCCAATGGTGATCTTGTCAAACTGTTCCGAGATACCATTGAAGGCTTCTCCCTGGGCACCTTGCTTCAAAAGCTTCATCAAAAATTCCTCTGGCCGGGGCGCCTGGGTGGCGCCGTCGGTTAAGCGTCCGACTTCAGCCAGGTCACGATCTCGCGGTCCGTGAGCTCGAGCCCCGCGTCGGGCTCTGGGCTGATGGCTCGGAGCCTGGAGCCTGTTTCCGATTCCGTGTCTCCCTCTCTCTCTGCCCCTCCCCCGTTCATGCTCTGTCTCTCTCTGTCCCAAAAATAAATAAAAAACGTTGAAAAAAAAATTTGAAAAAAAAAGTAATTTGAAAAAAAAAAATTCCTCTGGCAGGGAATGCTGGGGTGGCTTTTAACCCCTTACTTCTGTTTCCTTTGAGCAAACTTTCCCCATGTACTAGGGGCCTGCTTCTGCCCACTCCCTCTCGGCCTTTCTGTCTCCATTCCGATCCCCCAGCCCATCTCTACCCGTGACTCCCAGCCTCCTGCGCTCTTCTGAGTTTGGCAGCCATAGCCAGAGGTCAGGAGTGGAGGAAAGGAGAAAGGGAGGGGGTTGCCCTGTGCCAGGAATCTCTCATCCCTCTGCACCTCCCTCTGACCCCCTCCCTATGGTTGGCTCCCTTGCTCTCCTTCCCTCCAGGCCCCAGAAACCCCACCCGCCCCTCCCTGCCTTTTCCAGAGGAAGGGCAGGGAGGGGGCAGGTGCCTCTGAGGGGTGTCTCCGACGGGCACACACCCCACCCTCAAGGATGCAACCGGTTGGGCCCCTGGAAGGGGCCGGCAGGCACAGGCTGGGGAGGAGAACACAGAGGGCAGCAAGTCCAGCTTCTCAGGAAATGAAATTGCCCCATGCAACAATGAGAGAGCCACTTTTTCAACTTTTTGCGTGAGCGTGCATTCAATTGCTCACATTGTTTTGGCTCCAGGGGAAATCTGACCTCGGAAAAGGCTGAGATGAAGTGGGTGTGGGTGGAGATCCTCTGCTATTTCACAGGGCTGAGAGAGTCGAGCGGGACATTCTTCGGAGGTACCTTTCCAGGGGGACTGTTCCTCCCTTCCCAAGAGCAGGAGATGGGGCTTCATTCAGCTACCCAGCTGGGGCCGGGGCAGGGCCCAGTATGGCCAGAAGAGGCCAAGGTCTACTGTGCCCAGGATACCGATGGACCCTAAGGGGAGCGGAGATCTGAAATTATTCCCCTTGCGACCCGGGACTCTTAACCCTGCTGCACCTTGGGGAGCTTTTAAAAACTTACAAAATTTTCAGACCGCCCCTCCAACCCCACTTCAGCCAAGTAAATCAAACTTTCTGGGGATGAGGTTTGAGAGGGAAAAAAAAAAAAAGATTTCATCCCTCTATGTGATTCCAGCGTGCAGCCAAGGTTAAGAGACACCAGTCGCTGCATCTTAGGTGCAGTTAGTGAGCAGCCATTGGCAGCCAGAGAGCACTGTGGGAAGAGCACCGCCGGAAGAGCCAGAGAGACCTGAGTTTGAATCCCAGCCCTGCCATTCCTAGCCTGTGGGGCTTTCACCTAATTCTTTAATTTGTTTTATGTTTATTTTATTTTTGAGAGAGAGAGAGAGAGCACATGCACGAGTGGGGGAGGGGGAGAGAGGGAGGGAGACACCAAGATCCTGTCAGCACAGAACCCGACGCGCGGCTCGAACTCATGAACCGTGAGAGCATGACCTGAGCCGGAGAGGCGCTCAACTAACTGAGCCACCCAGGTGCCCCTCACCTAATTCTTTAATGTTTCCGAACCTCAACTTTCTATCTGTAACACGGGAATATGGGACTAACACCCACCCTGCAGGTTTAAGGCGTCAAATACAAGCAAGTAATGCACGACAGCCCCTTGGTGAGCTGCACTGTCGTGTACCACTGTTGAAAGCAAACCGTGTTCCCAGCATTGCTCCAGAGAAGTATCACATCACAGACCGCCCCGGAACGCACTGTCCAAGTCTCCTAACTGGGCACCCGGGCCCCCCCACAATCGAACACAGCCCCCCTTTCCTGGAGAGCCTCACATGAGTCCTCTGAGGCTCCAGCCGCTGTCCCCACCACAGCTCCACCGAGGGTCCCTTGCATTTCTCCTCCTGGAGCCCCATCTCCCTCCTCCTCCTGCCTGACATCTTGCCCACCTTCAAGGCCGGGTTCACTTCCCGCCATGGCCCCGCCCCGCCCCGCCCCGAGTTATTCCTCCTGTAACATCCGGGGCAATGCGTGTCTACACAGGGCGGCCTACACGTGTTCTCCGGACACGTTCTTTGCCAGGTGGTTGTATGAATGCCTCGTGACCCATTTGAGTCTCTCGTTGGTACCTGCGGGTAAGTTGGGTCTCGCCTAGTTCTGTAACCCCAAGTACGTTTTGCTCGGGACTCTCCGGTCCTTCGGGAAGCGGTGATTTGGTTTGAGACGATGCTACTTTTCTCTTCTGCACTGCAGAGTTTCCTAGTGGTACTGGAAGGAGGGAGTATAAATTGTGAAGTGATCCTCCTCCAAAGGGCTGACGACCCGCTCGGTGACCGAATCCACAGAAATGAAGCAGCCATGAACACTGATGACGGGTTGCGCAAATGCAAGGGCAGGGGGGACCTTAGAGGTGTGGGCAGCTGCTGGGGGCAAAGGGGAGGGGAAGCCAGGGCTTTAGGACAGGTATTGGCGAGAAAGGAGAGAGGCCCCCAGGAAGAAAAGTGAACAGAGGCACGGGGGCCAGAATAAATGCGGCCCGTCTGTGTCAGCGCGCTAAAGATGGGTCTGATGGGTGAGCCCTGGGCCCGTGCTGGCTCCCGGGACACGCCAGAGGATACTGAAAACCTCCAAAAGTTTTGAAGCCAGAGAGCAACACTGTGGAAGGCACAAAAGAGAGTTTATTTGCTCATTCAAAAAACGCGGAGAAAAACGCTCCCTCCTTATTGAACTGAAAGGTCTCCTACACACACGTGCGGATAGAAATAAGCTGAAATAGCAAAGTCAAATAAACCTGGGCTCTTCCTAGCCAGAGGGCCTCAAGGGTAACTCTGTGCACAATGCAGTGCTCAAAATGAGGTGAGGTGGGACGCAGGACGGTGGGAGCCCAGACGCAGACGAGACCGGGAGATCTGGGGAGGGCACCTCAGCAAAGAACAGTCCTCAACCCCTTGTGTCTTTAATTTCTTGCTGTAACCCTCGATCAAAAAGACTAAGCAGGAAGTGACAGGCTGGAAGGAAGCTTGAAAATTCAGGAGAACCCTCCTCCGTGAACAGTTTATTCCAGCCCTAATCTTAGGCACAGACCCTGCCTGGAATGTTCCTCTGAGAATGTAGCCTTCCTGGGGCAGGTACACAGCCCCTGGGCACTGGTTTAGCTGCAGAGCTCCTCCAGGTCCAACAGCTGCTGCTATGAATACCCCAGCTTAAGCAACCATTCCTGTAACCTCTGCCGAAATAACTCCCACAGTTTTGTCCCCTCCAAAGCTGTCGCCCCCCCCCTCCAGTTGGCGGCCAAGGCACTCCTGGTGTGATGCCCCTGACCTGCTCCAAGCCCCCACCACATACCCACAGGCTGGCATGCCTCCCCTGAAGCTGGGGATCCTGGCCCCCAGCGAGATAAAACCCAGTCTCCCCCCTCCCTACCACCACTCCCAGACCCCTCCCCAGCCCCCACCCTCTAACTGTTCTACTTCCTTAGCCAGGCTCTGCAAACTGAAATGTGAAATTTGAAGCCAGTGTTCCCCTTAGCAACCATGGTAACACAGGATCTGATAGAGAGCCTGGAGTTATAAAAATACCAGCTTCCACCAGACACTGGTTTCCAAAGGGAAACCAGTCTCCACGCCAGAACCGTTTTTAAACGGTCTAAAAACTCAAGAGACTTCCAAACCCATCTCAGCGTGGCTTCAGGAAGACATCTCTTCAATTCCCTTTTGGAAGGTGGTGGTGTTGCAAGCTTTGGGTATTTTCTCCAAAATATGCAGCTCCTCTCTTAGAACGGGCTAGCCTTACACATATAGGTGGAAGCCGTTTTTAATAAACATCAGATCTTCGGCATCCTTGAAGGGCGACGTTGAATCGCTGCCAGCCCTTCCGGTTCCCTCCCAGGGAGTCAGCGCCACCAAACCTCCTAATTACACAAGGGGACGGATTTGGTCTTAGCTCCTCTTCGCCGAAAACAGTTTTAATTAACGTGACCGTTTTTCTAGCAGGAATTCCACGTTTAAGGCCTCGGGTAGGGAGGTAAGACGCCTCCCCTCCCGCGGACGCCCCCTCGGGCCAGCCCTGGGCCGCGGTGCTGAGCCCCCACTCCCGCTCTCCGCGCCGCCTGCAGGGGGCGCCTGGCCTTGCGGGCTGGGGAGCGGGGCCGCTCCCCGCGGCCGCCCCCGCCTCCAGACCCGCCTCCGCGGCCCCGCCCCTCCGCGCTCACCTCCTCCTTCCTCTTATCTCCTGGGGCCATGCCTGTAATTCTGAAAAATATTCTAACTCAGTAATTAATGTCTGAACTTCAAGAGGCCCCTGCTTTCTGCAGAGGCGCACAGGAGGCAGGCGGGGACCTGGAGGGGCTGAAGGCCTTGGTGGGGAGGGGCGGGGGTGCGCACTTTTTCTAAACTGGCGAGTGGACCGTGGAGGGAGGATACATTGTTTCTGGCTGGAGTTGTGTGTACAGGGTACACACACATCTGCACCTATCCACGTGCCTCTGTCTACATTTTTAAATCCTCTGGCCTTTGTTTTTTTGTTTGTTGTTGTTGTTGTTGTTGTTGTTTTTAAGTAAGATGCCTTCCTCCCACCCTCCCCTCCCACCCCCAGTGGCGATTTCCAGGTAAGTGGCCCCTTGAATCCTGGCCTCCTGGATGCCCGCCGCCGCCCCCACCCGCTGCCCCGCTCCAGTGTCTCCCCGTGGTTTGCACAGCCCAGCCCGGCCCAGACTTCATTCCAGGTACCCTGTACCAGGCAATAGGAGCGCGAAGTGCTGGGCTGGCTGCTTGAGCTGGGCATGAATATGACGTGGTCCCTCCCCTCGCAGAACTGCTGTCTGCTAGAGAGAAGGGGAAAAGGGAAGCACCCAGTCCTGGGAGCTGGTGCACAGATCACATGCAACTCCCCCTAGGACCCACGCTGATCTTCCTTAACCTGCTCCAGCTCTCAGGCCCATCTGATGATACCCCACTGGCTGCTGTCCCCACCTCAGATGTAAATAATGTGTGAGCAGCACTTGTACATCTGGGCCAGATGCTGTTAGGAACCACCTTTTCTCTTTTCTAGAATCCCTTGGTGGCTCCATTATCACGGCCGCCAGCAATGATCAGTAGCAGCTTACAGGTGGCCTGGGCCAGGCCCTAAAAGAAGAAACCTCCAGGGTTCCCCTTACTTGTAACTGGCAAAGAAGGGTGCTGGGGGAGGAGGTGGACTTCAGAGCCAGACAAATTCGTGCATCGTATAGTCTCGGGTCCTTGGTTCCTTGTTGGGATGCAGATTACATGGGGTTTAGTAGATTTGCTAATTACGAGTGGACTTCCTCCCTTCCCTGTGGGAGGTCACACAAAATAAAGACATGAAAAACAAAAGACATGAAATAATGGGATCAGTCAGCAGCATATTTGTATCATATAAATGAAGTGCTTCTTAATAAGCAAAACTGTGAAGGAACACAGTAAAATAAGTCTCAGGGCCTTTGTCCTTGCCTTTACTTCGGGGAGAATGCCCTTCTTCCCGGCACCCTTCCCGGTCTCAGCTGGTCAGTCCTGGGTAGACCCTCGCTCACCACCCTCACACCCCTGCAGCCTGCTTTCTTCTTCTCCATAGCCTTTACCAGGATCTGGCTCCACCTTAGAGTTTTCTGTGTGAATCTGTTTTCTCTCTCCCCGACTAGCATGGAAATGGAAGCTTTCTAAAGGCAAGGAATGTGTCTATTCTCGTCACAGCTGTATCCCCAGGGACTAGAACAGTGCCCAGCACAGAGTAGGTGTTCGGTCGATACTGGTTGAATAAATTAATGAAATAGAATGTCTAGACTGAGCAAAGCAGGAGACAGATTACCTTCTGTCCAGATAACCCTTCTAGAGTTAATCTGGACAGATCTCTCAGGGGAAATAAACCCAGAAGCCTTGAAGAGGCAAGGTGAGCCGGCAGCGTGGGGCTGGCTGGTAGCCGTTCCTGGAGAGGAGGTCAGAGTGGGATAGGAAGAGAAACCCTCGCCCCAAATCAGACTCAGAGGAAGCAATCTGTGCCTACAATATGAGCGAATGGGCAGAAACTACTGTCAGCCGGTGAAGCTGCCTGCATTCTGTCCCTACGCTTTGCTCTGCTCTAATTAAGTGGTCGTTTCTCGACTTCAGTCTGCCAGGCCTCATGTGAGATTGAATTAGCGTGTCCCAGGTCAGAATCCCACGAGCCACAATCCTGAGAAGTCAGGGTGGGCTCGTAGCTCGGCTTCACGGATCGATAGTCGTGGGGAAAGGGTGATGGAGGGGCATTGAGTGAGCACCTATGGGCACGGGGGATATGGGGGGGGGGGGTGCAGGCAGAGTAGCAGGGCCTCCGTCCCCCGCCTCCCCCTTGGGGAGGAAAAGGAGTAAGGAGGATGGATGCGCAGGGCTCAGGAGACTTCGGTGAGGGTCGGGAAGAAGATGAGAACACAGCATGTGGGGGGTGGGAAGGACACCCTCAGTCACAGATGTCGAGGACAATGGCAGGCTTACTTAGCCCTGAACAGTCCCAACACAATCGCAACTAGGCAGCGACACGTCCAGTACAATATAATGTGAGCCACTGTGCCCTTGCACGTTTGCTAGTAACTGCATTTTAAAGCAAGCAACTGGGGGGGCGCCTGGGTGGCTCAGTCGGTTGGGCGACTGACTGGCTTCGGCTCAGGTCACGATCTCGCAGTCCGTGAGTTTGAGCCCTGCATCGGGCTCTGTGCTGACAGCTCAGAGCCTGGAGCCTGTTTCCGATTCTGTGCCTCCCTCTCTCTCTGACCCTCCCCTGTTCATGCTCTGTCTCTCTCTGTCTCAAAAATAAATAAACGTAAAAAAAAATTTTTTTTAAATAAATAAGTAAAGCAAGCAACTGGTGAAATTAATATCTTTTATGTTACCCAGTATATCCAAAGAATGGCTGCTTCAGCATCTAATCAATATTAAAAAGTATCAATGAGATTTTCTTAATACATTTTTCTTGTTTGTACTAAGTCTGAAATCCACTGTGTGCTTTACACTTAAAGCACCTCTCAGTTGGGAGGAGGCACATTTCAAGACGGCATGTGGCTGGTAGCTACTGTAGGGGACAGCACAGGTCTGGGGGCTAGCTTCTAGAATCCTCAGGCTTTGGGGAACCATTCTGGATTCCTAAACAATCTAGATGCCCCTCGAGTCTCAGAGTATTTTTTTCTCGCCTCTCCCTCTGAGCACTCAGAAGCAAAGGAAAACGTTGGGAGCTAAAACCTAAATCGACCAGCCAGGGTGCTAGCGTTGGGTGGTTGGCTGGGGCTCCCTGGTAGGATCTGCAGAGGCAATCCTTTTGACCCCAGAATGAAGGTGAGGAGAGGGAAAGGAGGGGGAAGAAAGGGTGGGGGGGGGGGGAAAACATAGAGCAGGGAACTCAAGGGCAGGGGGTTGGCAGGGGCGGCTGACTGTGAGACAAGGCTACAAGCAGAATCCCCAGGTTGGGGGAGGAGGGGGGTGGTCAGCCCTGGGAGGGCAGGCAGCTACCAGCTCCTTCTCACAATGACCCAGTACGTGGAAGACACAATTAACTCATTCTTGCATCGCATTGCCCTTTTGATTACACTGTTCTCAAGACTTCCATTTCTGTAATTAAGACCTTGTCCCTTACTCAGAGGTATTGGAACATAAAAGTATTTGCTGAATCTGGTTTCCCAGGGTTAAAAGCCAGACTTAGGAAATGCAAACACACTTGTGGAAATGCAAACACACATTCACTAACTAATTATCCCATAATTAAGGCCGAAGCCCTGCTTAAAACAATTAGCTCTGGGAATTGAACAGTAGGTATAACTCCACTTTTTGCTAATTGTTCTTCCCCAACAGACTGGATATGGCCAGTCCCGGGGCCTTGGGGGGGGGGGGGTGCGGTGTGGTGGGCGGGAGGAGGGAGGGACAGTAGGGAACGAAGTAGCCCGTTGCTTTTGGTCTGGACTGGACCGCGCTCTGCTTGGTTTGGAAATGTTAGTCAGAGAAGAGTTTGAGGTGTGGAGAACAGCAAGGAGGATGTGGTTTGGGCAAGGGGAGTCGAGCGGCTGCCCCAGGCTTGGACACGGGCCATGGGAAGTCTCAGAAGCTACTGCTGGCCACACTGAGGTGGTTTGCCTGGCTGGAGCTGAGGGCGTGGGCCAAGGATTAGCTGACTGGAAAGCAATTAGATGAGGTGGGGCTGGCTGGGAAAATACCTGGAATCCCAGGGCCAGAGTTGAGACTTGCTCGGGTAATGCCCCAGGCGGGAGGCCTTGTGGGCTCTGGGGACTGGAGGTACCCACCCTGGAGGGTGACTTCCAGGATCCCCGCTGGGCCACAAGCCTTTTCGGCCTCTTGCTGATGGGGAGGAATGGGTTCTAGAGGGTGGGAAGTCGAGAGGGGCTTTCCTGATTACCAAGGCCTCTAGATGCCTCCCCCACCTCAGCGTGTCTGCCCCCTCCCTCCACCCCTCCTCAGACTCCCAGGACTTTCCTGAGGCCGGCCTGGTGCCATCAGGTAACCTCCCCCTTTCCTAGGTAGGAGGGATATGTGTGTAGGGTTCCAGGGACTTTCACATTTTGAAAGAAGAGCTTGGAAGAGAAAAATGGATGCCCCCAAAGGGGGGGGGGGGGGGGGGGGGGAGCAGCAGCAGTTCTGGGTTTCGTAGAGGTCGAGGAGATAACTGACCCCCCAGTGAACCCTCTGTCCCCAGAAAATCCCACATACATTAAAGCTTGCGGACCATCCCTGAAGTCTCTCCTCGGGGGGCTTCTCGGTTAAGAGCCCCTGTTCCAGAAGTGAAATTTGGAATCTTCATACAAGCAAGCGTTCAGAGGGGCCTTCCAGACCACCCTCAAAGCAACTGTGTAAAGGATTCCACGGGTCGACCTGACTGACAGCTCACTTTTTTCCCCCCAGAAGGGATCCCAGCTCTTAGACTAGCCCTCCTTCCCTCCCCTCTCCCCTCTCCCCTTCCCCCTTCCCCCTTCCCTTCCTCCCCACCTCCCACCCTTTCTGTCCCCTTCATGCTCTCCATGGATCAGAGGTTAGCAAACTTCTATAAAAGGCCAGATAGTAAATATTTTAGCTTTGCAGGCCAAGAGGCTAAATCGAGTTTAACCACATCCCTGTGATTTGTACTGTGCGAAGCCATGAGATCAGTTTCTGTGGAAACTACTCAGTTCTGCCTTGCTAATGCCAAAGCAGCTGGGACAGTATGCAAATGGATGAGCGTGACTGCATTCCAACAAAACCTTATTTATGGACACTGAAATTTGAATTTTATAACATTTTTATGTGTCAAAGAATATTATTATTCGTTTGCTTTTTTTCCCCCAGCTATTTAAAAATGTAAGAACCGTTCTGAGCTCACAGTCCCCATAAAAAGGGTGCTGGGGACCAGATCTGGCCGCTGGGCTGTGGTTTTACAGACCCCTGATCTAGATCTGTGGTTCTCGATGCTCATTAAAATTGCGGATCACCGGCAGCAAAGGGAATTTGCACTTTCCCAGGCTGTGCTGCTGCCACCGTAGGAGATCCACGCTCTGGGTACCCCTGATCTAGTCTGAACTCCACCCCCATTTTACCGACAACAAAACTGAGGCCCAGAGGTGCCATAGCTCTGTCATACGAACCCAGGGAGAGCCTTCTCTATCCCAGGATGCAGAGCTGTCTGGTTTTCTATCTCTAGCTGCTTCCAGAGAGCTATCCTGCCAACTCACACCGCCCAAGGCTCTCACCGGGCCACAGGAAATGTGTGTGTGTCCCCTGGTGTCCCAAAGTGGCCGGGCTCCAGTGAGTCATCTCCCCTGAGTAGAGACAGTGTGCATGCACTGAGGTATCCCCATGCTGCCAGTCAGTTCCCTCCTGACACCTTGTCAGCTTTGGGGATCCACAGGGCATAGCAGGACAAGAGGGAGGCTAAAAGTCCCCTCCGTGAAAAGGGAAAGTAAAAGAACGAGGGCTCGGACGTCAGACTAACGGTGACTTCAAATCCCACACTGTCGGTACTAGCTAGGACCGGGGAAGTTACTTAGCCTCCTTGAGCGTCAGTTTTCCCAACAGTAAAATGAAAAACGGCCCTCTACCTCTGCAGGATCGCCATAAGGATTAGCGATCACATCTGTCAACTTTCTGGCACATAGTACAAAACGTTTATGGTATCTTTATTGGCCACCCTGGCATCATGCCTTAACCACAGAGCTACCCAGCCACAACCTGACAGGCACCGAGAAAGGCTATATGATCCTCCTGACGACACATAAGACGGTGGCTGTGTTGCTGTCCTTACATTATGGAGACATTCACTGTCCCATACTCTGGTGACATTTTCAGTGGTGATTCAGGTTGGCGTGTGTAAGGCCATGTCAGAGGTTTGTATCGGGGGCCCTTGGGTGGCCTTCAGGGTCTGGGAACCCACTGAAATCGGATGCTGACATCTGTGGGAGAGGTGCCAAAGGTTCCATCAGACCTTCAAAGAGTTCCGTGCTCCAGAAAAGCTAAGGGACCCATGTCTGCAAACACAACACATTAGACAGCACCAAACTCTGGTGACAGCTTCCTAGACTTGAGAATCAACTCCCTGCTCCTTAGGTATGATCTTGGACACACTGGACATCATCTGATTCCAACCCAAACTTCCATTTCCTCGGCCCTGAAACCTGTGCCTAGCCTAGCTGTCTCACCAGTTCCAGAATCAGATGATATCCTCTGAACAAAAACCCAGAGTAGGGAAACCAAGAATGGGTGGAGGTCTCAGAGTGACCACCGGGCGAGCAAGGGCCGCACAGGAACTACCTGCAGGGACAGTATGTTTGCTTCAAATTTTTTTTTTTTTAATTTTTTTTTTCAACGTTTATTTATTTTTGGGACAGAGAGAGACAGAGCATGAACGGGGGAGGGGCAGAGAGAGAGGAAGACACAGAATCGGAAACAGGCTCCAGGCTCTGAGCCATCAGCCCAGAGCCTGACGCGGGGCTCGAACTCACGGACCGCAAGATCGTGACCTGGCTGAAGTCGGACGCTTAACCGACTGCGCCACCCAGGCGCCCCTGTTTGCTTCAAATTTAAATGCCGGGGGCACGGGAGTTAAAACAGGTAACACTAAGCTGTGGTAATAAGCAGGATTGCGGTGACCCTAGGGGAGGGGCAGTGAAAAGAAGGGCACAAGAAGCCTGTGGGGTGTGACCCAGGTTCTAGCTGTTGCTGGGGCCATCGGTAGCACAGGCGTATTCCCCGTGCAAAAGTTCATCTAACCGCGTCCTTAGGATGTGTTGTGCCTTTTTGCACGTGTGATGCTTCAACCAGAAGTTCTCTCACAAAAATGTTCCGCTGAGAAAAGTAGAAATACAATATAAAATCACCCCGTTGGGGATTTTTCCACGTAACTCTGGAGTGACATAAGCGTATGGCTTGAAGAGCGAGCAATTTGTATACAAACACAAATAGCGGGGTATGATGTGAACATGATCTGAAGGCCAGATTTCTTTTTGACCCAAACTGCTATCTGAATTGGCCTGCGGAACTTTTGCTGTCTTTCATTATCTCACGGCACCAACAGGCCGTCTCCAGCCTCTTCACAGCAATGGCGGCCCTGCCTTGGTCTGGCCTACTGTGGATAGCCTGTCCACCAGGGCAGCGGCCCTGCTCAGCACACCCGTGGTTCCAGAGCACTGCCCGTCCCATCCCCTCTCTCCTGTAGGCTTCCCTCCAACCGGTTTCTTTTCTGTCTCCCACATCCCATGCTTCCCACTCTCTTGAGGGTTTCCCTCTTCTCTGCAGCCCACCAAACCCACCTGAGGAAGGAGAGCCTTCCCTTGACCCCGCATTCCCCTCCGGGAACCACCCCATGTCTCTCTTCCCTACAGAGCCAGAGTTTTCCAAAGAATTGTCTCTCTACATGCTGTCTGTCTGGATTGCTTCTGCCCCTTCAAGCCAACAGTACGGTCCTTGTTGAAATCACCTTGTTGCGAAATTCAGAGCCCGGCTCAGCCCTCAGCTCCGCCAGCCCAACGTAGCAAGAAAGCAGCTGTCGGGGACGTGTAAACCAATGAGAGGATTGCGTTCCAACAAAACCGTATTGATCGACGCGTAAACCAATGAGAGGATTGTGTTCCAACAAAACCGTATTGATCGACGCTGAAATTTGAATTTCGTGTCATTTTTACGTGCCAGGTGGAGGTATTTCCCAAACTTTTCGTGTAGGAGCCTTTGCTTTCAGCCTGTGTTCACCTGCAAGGTCTTCTCCACAACTTCCTTTGGTGTTCTCTTAACCATAACCCGGAGAAGTCGATGTGCTTTGGGATTTACCAGAGGACAGGCGACCGTAGCTCGTGGTGAGCCAGGAATGGGGCCCCAGGTGCAAGTCCCAAAGCCCATGTTGGTCACAGGCAGATTCCCACGGCAGCAGCAGCCCCCAAACTTGACCTGTACAGACTAGATCTACATCTCCAGGCCTGGGTTCATCCACCTGACACACGCCACCCCCTCCCCCAGGCCCACCCACAGACCCCCGCAAACTCAGGAGCACCTAATGGAACCCATCTCCTGCTACCAGAGAAGATACCACCACCCTCCACCCCACTAGTTGGCAGGATCTGTGGGCAGCAGCTCTTACCCGGATCTCAGCTCTGGCTACCATGTTTCTGCCTGGCCGCAGCTCGTGAGGCCAAGGTCCCCTTTCGCCTGAATTAGCCCACCAGCCTTCTAACTGGGCTCACCCCCGTCTCTCCGTACTCCAGGCTCACAGGTTTCTTGAGGGTGATCTTTCTCACTGTTTGGAATGTTCTTCCCCATCCCTCTCCAGACCCCACTCTTTCCCTAGCTTGACCTCACGGGGTCACCGCAAAGCTCTCTCCCGAGGAGATCTCCCCTGGGCTCCTCTCCCCACCCAGGTGAGGACGGTCCTTCCTACCACCCACCCCCACGGCGCCCTCGGTCCTGTGCCACACGCAGCCCCCTCAGTAAGAGGGGCTGCCACTGATGAAGCTGCTCTTCGTGTGTGCCAGCTACTATTCTAAACATGGGTCCTCGGTGACCGCACTTAATCCTAGCCCAGTTTCCAGATGAGGAAACTGAGACACAGAGAAGCGAATGGTGCAACATGATTAGTGGGGGGCTGAGTCTGGATTCGAACCCAGGCAGCCTCACCTTCCAGCCTTGGTTCCCATCACTGATCTGCTTGAGCCATGTCTGTCCTCCCAACTACACTAGTAAATCCACGAGGAAAGGATTCATGCCTCCTTGTTGCATGAATGAATGAATGAATGAAAAAGTGGTTGCTGTCCCTTCAGGCTCCCTGGAGGAGGTACAGGACCTGCCGTGCTCTGGGCCGGTTATGTGTCTGGGTGGCTGCATCCCAGGAAACAGAGGGGCCCTTCCGAGTGGCTTTACCCCAGCCAGCACAGGCTTTCCTTCAAATCCAGTCTGCATTTCTTCTGAGAGGGCCAGCTGGACACAAGGTCCTGTGTGAGTCAAAACTAGTCTAGGTAGACCCTAGACTAGACCTAGAAGTAGCTAGAACCAAATAGTTGCCCCCAGGCTGTGAACCCAGAAGCTTCTGGTTATAGAGATTAGGGGAGGAGGTCAGGGAAAGCTGGGAGGAGGAAGGTCTTGTCTCAGGAGACAGTAAATGGAGCCAGGGTGGGGTTTGCTCCTCGTCGTCCTCACAGATAAGGACAAGACGTGTTCAGAAGCCTGTGAACAGATGGCTTTGGCTGGTCTGGAGGTCTGTGAAAAGGAGGAGAAGGCGGTAGGGCCCCAGGGGTGGAAGTGGCCAGCAGCCAGGGCCTGAGCCACTCCACCACCACCCCCCACCCCAGGCTAAACACTTTATCCCCTCCCAAACCCCTCAGGTGACCCAGTGAGAATGCATGCATAATACTATTGGCAAAACTGAGAATAAACTGAGGGTTGATGGGGGGGGGGGGGAGGGGGGGATGGGCATGGAGGAGGGCACCTGTTGGGAGGAGCCCTGGGTGTTGTATGGAAACCAATTTGACAATAAATTTCATATTAAAAATAATAATAATAATAATAATAATAATACTATTGGCCGGCAGGCGCACTCCTCCAAAAAGATTTAGAAATAGAGTTTAGAAATAGGGTTGCCCCAGTATGACCGTTTCTATTCTGCTAAGGGTAAGGCTCCAAAGCCAAACAAACTTCCAGGTGCCAATTAAATGCTCTTATCTCCAACCTTAGACTTGGCAGAGAGTACTTAGTGAATCCTTTCTGCCGTCCCCAGGCAGCCCCAGGCCCTTTTCTCAGCCCAGGCCTGTCTGTCCCTCTGTGGGGTGGCTGCCACTCGGAGTACAAATGCTAATTATGCCTTTAGCACAGGCCTATTATTCTCTGCTTAAGCTTGTCCCAGGCCCAGCTGTCCCTGCCCAGTTGGTGCTTGGTTACTGCCTTGCACCCAAACCCACCGTGGAACCAGCTAAGCCTCCTCACCCAGGGACGGACCTCCGGCCCAGCTTCTGGGCTACGGCTTCAGACTCCTCCCCGCCGCCCCCACCCGGGAAGACTGGCACCCTCTGTCTGGGAACCGGCCTCCAGCAGGCACATATTCTTAAATACAGCCTGCCAAGATGATCACGCTGGAGAAGACGTGTGTTGAGCGAGGGTTTCTTCAGAATCCCATGCTCCGCAGCAGAGTAAGGGGCTGGTGTGCCCTTTCTCCAGGTCCTCGAGGCCCCCTGGCTGGTTACCCGTGCCCTCCCCCACTCACATACCCTGTAAAATCTGACATTGGCGGGAGGGACGACTGGTTGACCTGCCACACCGTGGAGAACCTTGTAAGCAGCTCCTTCCCAGGCTTGTGGGAAGGTGGGCTGGCGAGGCCCTTCAGAGAACTGTGTGCCCAAACAGTTGGTGGGGGCGGGCAGAGCTACAGCAGCTGCTGGGCTCTGCAGTGGGGACCCCTTTCCGCTGAAGCTGGAGCGTCACCGTCTGTGACAGAGCCCTCCGCAGGTTTCCCTCTGGGACTGCAGAAACCAGCAGAGAAACCAGTCACCTCCCCACCACCCTTCTTCCTGATTAAATGTCTTGATCTAGGAAAGGAGAGATCTCGCACCCCCAGGAGGAGTCCTGTCTTCCCCGATCTGCCCACCGTATTCTGTGTTGAAACACGGGGGAAGGCAGGAAGGCGGTAGGGATGAGGAGAGGCCTTGCCTCAGGGACTCGAGTGGCTGGACAGTGGCTCGGCCACCGGGAAGGAGGAAAGGACTGTTTCGCAAGCGAGGCTGGGCACTCTGGGCTGGCCCATCAGCCCCTGGCACGCGGCTAGGCCTGTTAGGAAATCAAGGAGGCTCTCTGTCTGCTTTCCAGCAGACGCCACTTCTGTCTTTCCACTGCTTTGCTCAGTTCACAGCGCTGGCTCCAGGGCCAGGCTGGCGGGCGGGCCGGCGGGCCAGGCACCCTCTGCCGCAGGCCTGGTGCCCAGGGAGCACCCGCTCCTGCCTCAGCTAATGTGGTCACAGGGTCCCCGGGACTGGGCTGCAGAACCACACGGATAAGACCAGCCGGCCACTGGTGGTCATCTCGGGTGGGAAGGCAGGGCGACTCTTGGGGAAGGATTCCAGACTGTTTCCTTCTCCGTTGAGCTCCAACGCCCTTATCTCCTTTCCTGCCAGGCGGGGACTCCTCACTAGTCACACACAAAAGAAAACCCCACCCAAGATACACAACCCCGCTCCTTGGCCCCCACATACTTGAAGGGGGAGGGCTTGCCTCTGGTTCCGTGTAATCCACCTGGCTATCAGTCAGGGAAGCGGTAGGTATGCATTGCCCTAATATTAGAATATTATATATTTGGTCCAGAAAGGGAGGGGGGCAGGTTGAGGACAACAGCGCCCACTAAATGGAGCCACCTTGGTGTCTGCTCTGAAAGTTCTTGGAACTGGCAATTGATTGAGATGCTACTTGGAGGGAAAACAGTGATGGGCCGGCGGTGGGGGGGTGGGGGTGGGGGCGGTGCAAAGGGCAATCACAAGGTTCAGGGGTGATTGGGTTGAAGGTGGAGGGCCGTTATGGGGCAGAAGAGAACAAGGAATGAGAGAACAAGCACACATGGTACTCCCTCGAGTGTCTTACAGGCCTGAGTATTCCTCTCACTTCCGAGATTATGGGAATAATCGTTGGAATATGGGAATATAGAAAAACGAAGCCCTGAGATGTCAGCTCATTGCACAGTTTACAAGGCCTGTTGCTGTGAGAGCTCAAGTGGAACCATGGCCTTGCAACTCTGAACTCCTTCCCAGGCTTCATGGCCCACCTCCGAAGAGCAGTCCACATTCAGACTTGACGCTGGGCGGTGCTTCCTAGAGGCAGGGGGCTGGCCTCGTTGACCCCTGGGGTCTCGTTCCAGCCCAGCGCTAGTGGCAGAGTCTACAGGCCAGTTGCTATGGGAACTATAACTTTGAATTTCCTGGCTCTGGGGCTGTGAAAATCACAACCTGAACCTTCCGTTGATGTGGGTTTCTCGATTAATTTCCTGTTTGATTGTTTACTTTAGAGAGCGGAAAATGCCTTTGCAGGCAGCTAGTTCCCTCCACCAAGACGCTTATCACACCCTCCCCCCACGAAGCCAGCAAGGTCAAGTCCAGGCCTCAGGTGGGTGGAGGTTGGGCGGCCGGGGGGGGGGGGGGGGGGGGGGTGGGGTTGCGGGGCCAGGGGCTGGGAGAGGCCCAGCTAAGAGCAGATGGCATTGTGCCCTGACTTCTCCTTGTGCCTGCCGGGGGTTCCAGCCCGGCGGGCACCAGGAGAGTAATCTATGGGTGCTGAGACCAGCCCATGAGGGGCATCTGCCCACCGCCCAGAGCCCCAGGCCTGGCCCCCAGCCAGCCCAAACCCCTCCTCCTGTCTCAGGGAACCGTTTCGTGCTGAGTCAGACACAAAATGCAGTCTTTCCTTCAGAGGGGTGTCTGTAGCGTACCATGAAGGGGTGAAGGTCCCAGGTGCCACCCAACACCCAGTGCCTCCAGGCCAGGCATTCTTGGCCAAGTTCCCCTGGGGAAGCTTGCAGAATAACTGCTTGTCCATCTGCCTGTCCTCCAACTGCCCTCCCCAAGGCCCCGACGCTCCAGCAGAGAGCGATGGACAGGGCGTCCATTATCATCATTGCATCTTGTTCCCGTCTGCGTCCTTGGGGAGCAGTTAATGCTGGCAGGTTCAGGTGAGGCCCTGCAGGAGGAGTCATGATCCCCTGCAATGACAACCACGTCACTAGGAGTAGGACGCTTTGTCACCTTCAGAGCCCCTCTCCCCACCCGCCAGCAGAACCCCTCAGATGGGCAGGAGCACTCATGCACTCACTTTATAAAGAGGGGCGCTGAGCACGAGGAAGGGAAATGGAATAGGCTAGAGATCAGCTGATAATCTGGGGGGGCCCCCAACCCCTCAATACCCTTTCCCTTGTCTAGGTGACTGTATAAGGTACCACGCAAGTCAGGGGCCTTTAGTGAGCAAAGAGGACACTATTACTAATTACTTCGGGATGGCAAGTGAAAACCAGAACCATCCCAGGAAGAGGGCGGTGCATGGTCCCTCCACTTTTCACTGACCACCCCCCCCCCCCCACCACCACCAGCCTTGTTTATGTGGGACTTGCTGGCGGAGCAATGGTTATATCATTTGGCTACGGGGGCAGATGAGACCTGGGGTCAAACCCTGGTTTTCCATTACTGGCGGGAAGTCACCCCACTCTACGTGCCTCAGTTTCTGCAGCTATAAATGAAGATACTACTGTGGGTGTCTAACGCAGATAAACTGGAGAAAGGATAAAGTGGGTCTTGAAACATACACACGGTGCAGAGCTTCCCATGTAGAGCAAGCATTCAAAAAACGTAAGCCGGGGGATGATCGAGGACCCAGAAGGTATTGGTCAGTCCTCAGGAGACACCTTCGGGAAGGGTAAAACCTCAGAGCTTCCTTGGGCATTCTCCATTCATCCTTTAGGAGAGATCCACGATGCCCGGGAAGTGAACGCAAAATGAGCCACAGAGGGGACAGGCAAGGCTTATAGAAGGGAAAGGAAGGGCACTGAAGAAGAAGCTGGGAGGTGTTGACAGCAGTCATGGCCAACATCCCTGTGGTTTCCAACCCTGACCTAGGGTCCTGGGAACTTATGGCTGCAGGGACGCTGTGAGCAGAACTCCCCTCCTGTGCAGGCCACTGGCCAGGGCTTGGCTCCCAGGAGGACCCACTGGAGCCGTGGCCCCATCCTCTGGCTCCGGTGTCTGAAGGATTCAGTGTCTGCTCTGAGCCCCAGATTACGTTTCCGGCCCCCTGGGGCCAGCCGTGGGATGAAGCATTCCCCCATGTGACATATGTGACATTTACTGTGGCCACTTTGTACAAGGCGGTTTGCAAACTCTGCAGGAAGGAGGCTAATTATTCCCTCCAGGGCGCCTGGTCCGCAGTTAGGGTGCCTGCCCGCCTGCCCGCCTCAGCTAGGAGGGCCGACAGCCAGACCACAGGGCATAAGCTTGGACCGAAGTCCAGGACAGAACCGTGAATTTCCTTGACATCTGACCATAGCCGCCATACAGGGCTCCTTATTAGGCAAGTGGAATGGTGATATTTGGGGCAAATCCCCCTCTCCTGGGAATGGCTGAAATGCAGGCCGGCACAGAGCTCTGATAGTAAGTGAGGAACATGGAGCAACACTGATTTCGTAGCCACCCTGACAGGCTGGGCAGCGTGAGCCCTTACACATCCATGTACCTGTGTCTGCAGCCACCCTCACCCCTGCCTTCCACGTCAGCAGATATGCAACGGTACCACTTTGCTTCTTTAAGGCTCATCTCTGCACACGGGCCTCCTCTCCTCTGATTTTCCCTTTTTTTCCTTCCTTCTACCCTCTCACCTCCACCTCTCCCGCTGTAACAACCACCCCCCTCTGCCCTGGCATGGGGGTTCTACCCCTTTTCTCTTCTGTAGGCAAGTTCAAAAAGAAAGAAAAGAGAGAGGGGGAGGAGGGAGGGAGGGAGGGAGGGAGGAAGGAAGAGGAGAAAAAGAGAGAGAGACAGAGAAAAGCAGAAACCCACAAAGGAAAAGAAAAAAATGGGTCCCCTCGCTATCTTCCACCTCCCGACCTCCCTCTCCTTCTCCAGCCCCATGTGACCCGGGCCTCCACCTGTCCCTACCCCTGCTCTGAAGTCATCATGGCAAAGGTCACCCGTCCCCTCCTAATCACCAGGTCCAAGGCGCCCTGGTCTTCGTTCATCTTACATGACCTCTCTTGAGCATTTGACACGGCTGACCTTGTACTTCTTAGAATTCTCCTGGCTTCCGTGGCATCACCTTCTTCTATTCCTCTTGGCTCTCTGACTGTCCTCGTGCTCCTTCAGGGGTTCCTCTTCCTCCACCACTCTTTAGATGTGGCTCTCTCTCCAGGTTTGGAGCCCTTACCCTCTTCTCTTCTCACCTGGACCTTCTCTTCTCACAAGCACCTGCGGCCTTGACCTGGCACCGATGATCTCGGATAGCCAGCCTCCCATGAGTTATCTTCCCTGATCAGCCCCAAGGACCATGGACTCAATATTTCTAACGCCGAACTCCTTCATATCCCCCCAAACCAACTCGTCATGCCTTCCTACGATCATTGGTGACACCCGCATTTATCCAGTTGGCCAAGCCCCAAACCTGGGGACGATCCATCTTCTATATCGTCCTTTTCCTCACCCTCACTTCTGCCTCCTAAACACGCGTCCTCCCATTTTTTCCCGCCTCAATTCAAGGCACCGTATTTTCTCACAGCAGCCTCCTTACTGTCCCCTTGCCTGCAGTACCCCACCACTCTGCCAGCTCTGGTCTGTTCGCCACTCTGTGCAAGAAAGGATCCTTCCAAAATGTACTCTCTAGTTTAAAATCTCTCAGTGGCTCTCCAGTCCCTTAGGATAAGACCCAAATGCAGTAGCATGGCATCTAGAGCCCTATAGGATGTGGCCCTTGCCTCTTTTGTCATCAGGTTCTCTCTCTCCGCCAACACTATATATTTTAGCATCTTGAGATACTTGTTATTCACCAGTGCACTCTGCTAGTTCATGGGTGTTTGTTGTTTTTTGGGTTGTTGTTTTTTTGTTTTTTGTTTGTTTGGTTTTTTGCTTTTGTGCATCTGCCATATGCTGCTTCTTACACCACATGCATGTTCTCCATCACCACCACTCCATCCCGTGCTTCAATCCCACATACCTACAGTCTCTCAATTTCCCCCTACTAGACTATGAGCTCCCAGTCTTATTCTTCTTGTTGCCCCTGTAGTTACACGATGTTTAGACAAGGTAGGTGTTCCATGCATGTTGTTGAAAAGATGACTAGATGGATAGAAGGATGGAAGGAAGGGAGGAAGGAAGGGAGGGAGAGAGGGAGGGAGGATGGATGGGTGATGGATAAGTAGGTGAGGAAGGAAGGGTAAGTAGGTGAGTGGGTATATAGATGGATGAAAGAATGGATGGATGGATGGATGGATGGATGGTTGGATGGATGGAAGGAAGGAAGGAAGGTTGGATACATGATATGTGGGTAGATAGAAGGATGGATGGATAAATTGATTGTTGGTGGATGGAGGATTGCATACTTGGGTGGACAGATGCACTAATGGCCGAGTAAGTGGATGTGTGGATGGGTGGGTAGGTGATGGCTGATGCAAACAAAGAATATGTAAAACCAATTCAATTTTGTGAAGGCCCAGGTTGATTATTGTCACCGGACAATAAAATTAAGAATTCTGAGCTCCAACCAGCAAAATGAGAATGCGCAAAGGTGAGAGGAATTAAAATAATTCTCCAAGACAGAGGATGCTGACCCAGGACTTTTGAGCATCCTCTAGTTCTCAGACTTGCTGTCTCTCTAGTTTGTGCAAGCCACTTCACCCACTATGCCTCAGTTTGTCTATTAGGTAGAGATCATAATGCCATGGCCTTTCCCTGTCTTCACAAGAGTGTCACGAGGGTAAATGGGACAGTACACAGAGTGTGCCAAGAGCTTCGGGGAAGATCCGTGTTGACAGAGAAACAGATTTAATAACAATAATCACACCTTGCATTTGGATCAAGCTTTGCACTTTTCAAAGCTCTTTCACAGACATTGTTATCTCACTTGATTCTCAAAACAATTCGAGGCAGGTATTATCCCTCTTCTCAGGTGAGGAAATTGAGGTGCAGGGCGATAAAGTGACATGCCCGGGGTTACTCTTAGCGAGGGGCAGGTCTTCTGACTCGGAGGCTGCTGTACAATTTTGATGACAGCCTTTTTCGGATAGATTATCTCCTTTCCTGCCTCCCTGAGGAGACCCAGACATCATAGACCATCTCTGTGATGACTCAGGGTCATTATCATGACCATCAGCCCCCGTGCTGTCCTCTAGACCTGGCCGTAGGTACAGGTGCAGAGACGCGGGATAGAGGGGCTCTACCCTGGGTGCTCCTAGGGGCAGGTGGCCACGTGCAGCTCCCCAGCCCAGTCACCACGTGTCCCGGCCATCTCCTCTGGCTCCGTCTCACTCTCCCGCCTCCCCCCTCTCTCCACCGTCAGTGTTTGTGCCTGGCACGTGGCTTCCATGGCCACCGCGGACCTCTCCCTGCCACTCTTGGCTCTTTCTTCTCTCTCGCCTTCCTGCCACGTCTTCCACACTTGCAGCCTATCCCACCACATCCCTAGCCCTTCTGTAGACCCAGCCAGCCCATCCGGGCTCGATGAATGTGTTCTCCAGAAAACCAGCCAGTCGCCTGCTCTCTGAAACCGCGGTTGTGCTCTGTGGTGCCCACTCCCCCCACGCCCTCCGCGACCCCGGACCCCCGAGGGAGAGAGGTCCCTGCCGGCAGGGTCTGAGCTGTGCTTTTGCTACGGCTGCACCAGACCTCGTGGGTTTGTTCTACAAGGTTGAAACCCTGGGCTGTTGGTGAGCTGGGGTGGTCAGGGCGGGCTGGCCAGCCTGCCTCAAGTTGGCACTCACTCCTCCGTGGAAAGGCAAGAATTCACCATCTACAGCACTCGCTTCCCTCCCGCCAAGGAAGGCAGCCCTACAGCCCCTCCCATCAGCACGGTTTCTCTCCCCACAGCGTGGCATCCCAAGCAACCGGGGTTACATCCCTGCACGCCCTGTGGACCTTCCCCAGGGGACTCCAGGATGCTCCCACCAGGGTGTCTTTCTCCCTGGTTGCTCTTGGGCCTCCCACAGGCTGACTGCAAGCACCTTGGCCTC